>NC_080424.1:76557564-76730064 GCF_029873635.1 Malania oleifera | reverse complement strand
ACAAAGAGAACAGATATCAAGAGAAAGTGCCATTGAAGGTCTCCTACTCTACAACAGACTGTGGTGTTAACTTAACTAAGAACAACCAACCAAATAAAAGCCTTCATCTTAGAGGGAACACATTGGCCTTCCAAATAATTTTAAAGTGTGGAAATAAAATATTGGCATTAATCAAGCAATCAAAAAAGGATTTGCAAGAATAAACCCCCAAAGAGTCTAAAGACCAAGAACGACTATCTGCCCTAAAGGGAGGACAGCAATTGCCCAATAACATCAAGAAGAAAGACAACTCCTCCCCCTCCCTATCATTAAAAGTTTCTCAGAAATGGAAATCCCAGGAAAACGAATGACCTTCAAAAATAAAAAATGAAGGAAATAACCTCATTACGTCCCAAACTCAAATGATAAAGACAAGGAAAAGAATTTGACAAAGCAAAATTACACACTCAGATGTCTTTCCAAAAACTTCTTTGAGAGCCATTACCCAAGACAAAATTTGTATGAGGAACTAAGAGGGGATAGACATGAGAAATACACCTCTTTCCGATAAACATCTAATTCCTAAATTGGCATCCCAACCATTCACATGCAATCCAAACTTACTTGTAATCCTCTAAGGGAAGCCGCCTTAACCATTTAGTCAAACGAGCAGTGTTTTTAGACACCAACTTACTAAGACTGAAACCACCCTCCAACCTAAACCAAACAATCTCCCAATTACAAGATCCCTCTTATCCCCAACCCTAGACCAAAGAAAATCTGGCATGAACTTCTCAATCTTTTTGGCTATCCCCACCGAAATCCTAAAAACAAACAAATAATAAAGAGGGATACTAGCAAGACAAATATGAATAAGAGTAATGCAACCCTATAGAGAAAGTAACGCACCTTTCCACCCATCCAAACACTTAGAAACTCTTTCCACCGTTGGATCCCAAAAAACCATAGGTTTAGGATATCGCCTAAAAAGACACCTAGATAAGACAAGGGCCAATCTAGTAGACCACAACTGCTAACGAATGCAACTCTCTAGACCTACTAGATGTTAAATTGACAACCATTGTACCACTCTTTCCCATATTAATTTAAAGCCCATAAACCTTCTCAAAATTTTAAAGAAGAGTAAATGTTCAAAAAAGAATCTCTATGTTCACGAATGAAGAACATAGTGTCATTAGCAAACTAAAGAAAGGACACATAAAACCCCTCCCTACTGACTTCCAATCGTCGACACTCTAAACCACAATTCAGGTTCTCAATTCATGATAACCAAAAAGAAAGCATTAGACAAGCAACCCTTCATCCAAAACCTCCATCTCTCCCCAAACCCTTTTCTATCCAACACCTTATCCAAAAAATTCCAACTAACCTTAATTAGAACATAATCACACTTTAACCCTAAATAATAAAAAATACAAACAAAACAAAGTTTAACACATGCATCCCAATTTCCTAAATCTACAACCAAGTTATGTACGTCAAATAGGTGGCTGAATCTATAGTTGTAGTACTCTGTCATGCAATCTCTAATGAACACTTTAGAACTCCAATATTTATTTATTTGAATATTTGAATAAGAAGTGCTCCTGACTGCTCAAGGACAAGTAGCAAAAAAAAACAATTGTTCTTATATGACATTCAAAACGAAAATTACATCCCACTCAAACTTTTATAAACAACCCTACCGTAACTTTTCCTCAAACCATAGCATATATGATAGGATCAACCCACATAGATAAGCCTCTTTACCCCTCATAAAGACCAAGGGATGACGTAAAAGAGAGTGAAGATAGCAGATTTTGCCAATGGGGACGTTTTCTCCTTTAACAGGCGTAGATGGAAATGGGAAACATGACATGAAAAAACTTTGTGCTACAAAAACAACTGACTTAATGGTCTATTCCTCACCCAATTGGAACAATAAGACCCTCACCGTTCTTTTTTACTTTTTGAAACTATCTTTCATACAATGAAACTCAATTTTGTTGTCTAAATACTAAAGGTGAACCCCCCAATACTTTTCCAAGCTTCAAAAGAGTAGCACTTTTTAGGCATGAAGGCATATTTTTTGCCAAATAATAAACCACATTTTTCAAGCTTTAAAATTATAACCTCCAAACAAAATTTTCAATGTAAACCACTAAATCGAGGACCAAGCATCTGAAAAAGCTTCCTATTTCAACAATTTCACGACTTCATAACAAACCTTAGAAGAAAAAATGGAACAACACCGATTAGATTGTGCGTCATACAACACGTTTTGGGTAACAAAATATTTCCAACAACATTCAATTCCAGAAAAAAGTTATCATGTTGAAATTCTGAGACAGCTCAGCTGCCAGCCCACTATTGATTTCTCTTGCCAAAAGATGGGAAAGGATTCAAGGGAGGTTCCTATGGGGAGCTTGGGGCAAAATTCAACATCCACTAGTCAAATGAGGCATGGTGAAAAAGACAATTTGAACAAGAGGCTTAGGTTTAAAGTCCCTTCACATCTTCAGTAAAGCGCTTTTTGAGAAATGGTTGTGCAGATTCTTGATTGAGAAAGATCATCTTTGGCAGGAAATCATTGTCATGAAATATGGACTTGGACACAATGAGTGCATCTCCTGGCCTAGCATAGGACCACGTGGCATAGGGGTGTGGATATACATTAGGGAAAGTTGGAATGACTTTTTCTCCTTTATTAGATTCCACCTAGGGAATGCTAACAACATATATTTTTGGCATGATGTGTGGAGTAATCTAGAGGCGCTTAATGTCTCATTTATAGCCATCTACAACATGGTTGGTGATAAAGATGCCTGCATAGGCCAACACCTTCAAACATCAAACAAGGGGTTTTTCAGGAACATCCCCTTTCATTAAAGTGCAGAAGATCAAGAACTCCACCAGTTCATCGCTTCCTATAGTTATCTTTACATGATCCAGTTTCAAAACACTCTTGACCTTCTTGTTTACTCCTTGGAGGAAGGCAGTCTTCACTATTAGATCCTTCTATAGGAAACTTTTTCTCTAGGAGTCGAACAACATTCACTTCCCTTGGTCTCAAATATGGAAGACAGCTGCCCTTACAAATGTTGCCTTTTTTACCTAGGAAGCAACATATGGTAAGATCTTGACCCTAGACAACTTGCAAAAAAGGGGGGTTCTCCATCACCAACTGACCAACAGATGCGCCCTTAGCATGGCTGAGGCAGATTTAGTAAACCACATCCTCCTCCATTGCCCCTATACCATAAATCTTTGGAATGTGGCTCTGACTCTAATCGGACAACAGAAGGTTACAGCTAGATCTATTGGAGGGGAGCTCTGGGCCTAGAGAGGGATTCAGGCAACAAAGAAAAAGAGGAAAGCCTTGTCTCTCATTTCTCTTGCAATTTTCTAATGTGTTTGGAAATAGAGGAACAAAAGAGCATTTAAAAATTCAATCACAACGCTTCAGTTCAGCAAAGAGCTGTGGTTTACTGCAGTTACTAGTTGGCATAGTGGACTTGTAACAAATGAGTTCAATGTAATTTTTCATTTTTGTGACACCATTCAAGGTGGTTTATTTCCTGTGCTTCGGGTTGCCATCCCCTTTGATGCCCTCTTAATATATACTATCTTAACAGATCAAAGAAAATGTTTTCGGTAGCCTAATATGGAAAATTGGTGACCCTTTGCAGAATATTTTGCGATGGTCTAACCAATGAACCCTATGTTGCTTGAGCTGAATAGATTCTGTAACCCAATTTTTTGGTACACAAGGATGGAATGAAATGGAATGGAATTGGTCTTTATATTTTTATATGTTCATCATTCAATTTCATTCCCAACTCATTCCGTTCCAGCGTACCAACAAGTAAAACTAGTAAATTCAGCATACAATGTATGCTCTTATCAGCAATATAGCTTTGCATCGTCTCTCCCATAAAAGATCCTCTATTAACAGTAAGAGAGCATTAATATGCTTGAAAGCATCATTATTTGAATAGTGAGTCTCATCAACTTTCTATGGTGTAGTTTTCTATGTGGTTTCAAATTAGACAATAACTGCACACAACACAAAATTAATAGACAAATCATAAATGAAATGTGAAAACGGAAACAAGAAGAATCAAATTTGCACCACCATCAGAATCAGGGAGCTGCGATGAAGAATTATCTCCTTCTATGTCCCTATTCAGTGCAGCTGTGAAGGCCTCAACATCTGCGCCAGAATGCATAGTTTCGTCCTACACACATAAAAAAGAAGTTGCAGCACCAGAAGTTTCGTTGAAATTTTTAATAAAATAAAAGGAGGGGTTGGGGGAGCGAAAGAGAGAATGAGAACCTCATCCTCTTCAAGGAGCTTCATGATTGAAGGGTCCATTACAATGTTTATGAGACTGATTAGGGCTGGCAGCTGAAATAACAGACAATCTGCTTTAGATCTGTGTTCCTGGAAAAATAAAATGTAAATAATAAACTGAAGTGGAACAATGACAGGAAAGGTGAAGGATTATTTCACAAATTTGCAAATTAAAGAACAGCGTTCCATGTCTGTTTGGTAATGTTGTTAATTTCACCCTTTTGTTTTGTCTACAAATGTTTCTACCACATTCCCATTTTTTTGAAAAATATTTTCCCATTAAAAGTTTCTTGCAGAATGAGCGATTTTTTTCTCTTTACAATACCCCACGCCGGATTCAAACCCACAATCTTTCTGCTATTGCATAACCGCTATCCATTTGAATAATATGCCAAAACAATTCGTCAAATCTATTTTCTAGCTTTCAATTACAGTGATCGACATTTATTAAAAACATTTTCTGCAAGCAGGAAAGCTACAATAATCTCTTAATAAAGTACTAACACATTTTCTTTTAAACCACAATTATAACATCTCAAAAGTCATGATTTAGCAATACGACATAACATTCATAACGCTATTTTTTAAACAAATTTTTAAATATGTGTGCACACACATACACATACCAATCCGAATGCCGAGATACGAGCCCTAGAGAGATAAATCGAGCCCTAGAGGACGCACGCACCTGGAATGAAGCTGGGCGAGGGTTTTGTGGCCGTCCAACGGAGAGAGTTGCAGAGATGAATAGCGCAAGTATGGAGTACAGAGCTTAGCAAAATAAAATTATGGAGTTTCTGCGCTTAGCCCAAAAAACAGTATGGAGTTCGCCGCTGGGGTAGAGGCGGGGAAGGCTCTGATCGGGCTGCCAGGATAGCGACATATCCCGGGAACAAAGTATTTGACGCACGGACCCATTTGCCTTCCAAAAAATGAACAATGAGATGTATGTATCAATTATTTTTATTTATTTATTGGATTAGTATACGTACACTATCTTCCATATTTTTATTTTTTTAAGATATTGTAAGGAAAATTGAGATAATATAGAAATATATATATTCAAATTCTGAATGTAAACTAATATTTTTTTCAAAAAAATAGTAGCAAGAATTAAGATAATGGAAATTTTAATAATGAAATTCTAAATAAATTATAACATTCTTATATTTCAAGATAGATAATGTGGTCAAAAAAAAAGGAGAAGAGTCTAAAATTAGTTTCATTTTAATTTTTCAACAAATTACAAAATAAAAATTATATTTTTTATTTTTACAATATTTGTATGAAATAAATAAATAAGAATAAATAGTTTTGATAGAGATGTTTATTAGCCAAGTTGGGCTTAAAATTCTAACTAAACTGGTCTTATGGTTTGACGAGAAGTTAATAATGATGTGGTTTGAATCTACTTGAGTATCCTTGAATATTGGATGGTTTGGTTCAAATTAAAATTTAATTTGTTTAAAAGCGAAGTAGAAAAGAAAAAAAAATCTTGCAAATCAATGAATATATTTAAATTTTTTCCAATGTTACATTAAAAAACAATATTTAAACTAGTGTCATTGAAGTTAAATATATTAAATTAATAAAATTCTTATTTAAAAAATAACAATATGACTAACACACTAAAAACTTTTCGATTTTCAATTTTACATTTATTCAATAACTTAAACGAAATCGATCATGAAATTATTCCAAATGTTCAAAAAACAGTTGCCACAAAAATAATTCAAGATGAAAGTGGAAACATTAAAATTAATTTTCAGTCATTATTAACAAGAAGTAGGAGCATTGATCATCTTCAAAACAGTCAATTGACTTAGGAAGAAAAAATATTTCAAGCTTATATACATATACAGAATCAAATAAAAATCTCAAACTTAAAGGAGTTGATTTTGGTCCAGAGATCCCTCAAGGATATTATCAAGAAGTATCTGAACCAACCTCTCCAACAGAATCTCAAATTTTAACGGAAGATCAAAGAGAAATTTTAAAAGAAGAACATCAAATAAAAAATCTCATGATAATCGACAAAGCTTTCGAGCCAAATATGGAAAAAATTAGAAGAGATTACAAACATGAACTTAACAAAGAAAATAGAGAAAAAAATTTTAAAAACTATAATGAAGAAGAAAGGGAAAAATTAAAGCTGCATGGTTTAAAGAAATGCATAGATTAAAAAGAGATATTCCATTTGTTAACTATGTCAAACAAAGGCAATCTGTAAATGTTATAAATGATAAAAAGAAAAATTGGAAATTAGTAGATAACAATTATGTGTCAACAACACATCCTCCTGCAAGTTTTTTCAAAATTCAATTTGAAGGATTAGAGGTAATTGCCTCACCTTTCAAATAAACTAAAGGAAACTCAGAAGTTGATCAATTAATCAGCCAAAATAACTATACAAATCAGATGCTCAGGACAATGGCATGCCAATGAACAAGAATAGAAAATCATTTAGAATACCTTTCTGAAATCAAAGAAAATAGTACTTATGAAATTGGAGAATCCAGTAAAACAAAACCCAAATTAGATAACCCAATACCTATTAACACTTTAGATAAAAGTCTAAAGGATTTCAAATTTCAAAAAAAAAAATGAATTACTTACTCAAAAATTAGACAAACTTATCAATAAAACTACAAACTTAAAAATCAATATGTTAACAAAAGATGAAGCCATTAATGTTTTAGAATCTAACTTTCAAGACAATGAAGATTTTGAAATCAATAAAATCAGAAATTGGAAAAATCAAAGTCAAAGAACTAATTACAAAAAGCCAACACCTCCAAGCCTCTTATTTGAAAAATCAAATGATATGTTATCCCATAAAATATTTCAAGGAAATGAAATTCATGAATGGAGAATTGATGGTTTAATAGAACATCAAATTCATGCATTATTACATCAAATGTCAGTCGCAGCCACAGCCTTTAGACTACATTCCCAAAGAGTTAGTGAAAGCCAAATAGTTGCCTTAATAACTCATGGTTTTGTTGGAACTCTCAAAGAATGGTGGGATCATTATCTCACTCCTCATAAAATAGATCAAATAATGGAAGCAAAAAAGGTCAAAGAAGAAAATGGAATTCAAACTCAAGAAAGCAATGCTGTCGCAACACTTATTTGGTCAATCTTTAGGCAATTCATAGGAGACTCAACTAGTCAACACGAAAAGAGTAGTGTTATACTCTTGAACCTTACATGTCCAAAATTATCAGATTTTCAATGGTATGAATATATTTTTATTGCAAAAATAATGAGTAGAACAAATGGAAGATGTGGCTTTTGGAAAAAAATTCATAAGTGGATACCAAAATTATTTGCTCAAAGAGTTAGAAATCAAGTCAAAGAAACTTTAAGATCAAATTATGAATCAATTACCTATTGTCAAATTGTTTGTGTTATAAATCATAAAGGACTCAAACTCCGTAATGAATTAAAAATTCAATCTCAAATGAAAAGCGAGCTTAAAAGAACTAAAGGAGAACTTGGTGATTTATGTGCCCAATATGGCTATGAAAGAATCAAAGCACCTTCAAAGAAACATCATAAAAAACATATGCATAAAAAATATAAACCATCAAAAAGATATTATGAGAAAAACGATAAAGATTATTACAAGAAAAGAAAGAAAATAAAATATGAAAAACCTTCAAAATCTCAAAATAAGGAAAAATATCAAACTTGAGAAAAGAATCAAAAAACCTGTTTCAAATGTGGAAAGAAAGGTCATTATGCGAGATATTGTAGGGTCAAACCAGAAATCAAAGAATTAAACATTGAAGAAAAACTCAAAAAACAAATGCTAAATCTGATAATAAGTAGTGAATCAGAAAATTCCGAAGAAACTTCATTATCAGAAACAGACAATGAATTGATCAATGAAATTCAAACAAGTTCAAGGTCAGAAACTTAAAGCAGCTCCGAAGAATCCTATCAAGAAGACATTGAATTTTGTTCATGTAACAAATGTTCCAAATCAATTAATGTAATCTCAAAAGAAAATGAAATCATTTTTGAAATGATTGAACACATCAATGATCCAAAAATAAAAATAAATACTTAACACATCAATGATCCAAAAATAAAAATAAATACTTACATCAATTAAAAAAGAATTTAGAAAAAGACAAGACTCCAAAAATAAATAAAGGATTTGATATCAATGAAATTATTAATAGATACAGAGATATAGAATTCAAGACAAGTATTGAACCAAATATTCAAGACTTACAAAGGGAAATAAATCAAACCAAGGAAGAAATTAGATTGTTAAAAGAACAGAATGAAAAATTTAAGAATAATATGTATCAATTACAAACAAGAATTGATAAAATTGATACAAAAGGAAAATCAAAAGTTGAAGAAATTATAGATCCAAATGAAGAATTCCAATATAATCCTAAGGAAGAAGCATTCCTTGGATTCCTATCAAGAATCAATATTCATAAATGGTATTCAGAAATTAAGATTGTAATTAACAAATCATTTATCCTTGAAGCTCGTGCTCTTTTAGACACAAGAGCGGATATGAACTGTATTCAAGGCCTCATACCAACTTACTACTACGAAAAAGCAAAGATGCAATTATATAGTGCGACAAATTCAACTTTAAAAATTCAATACAAGATTTCAGACGTTCATGTGTGTAAACAAGACATCTGCCTCAAAACAACGTTCGTACTTGTAAAAAATATGCAACAAGAAATCATATTAGGAACCCCATTTTTTACAATGATTTACCTTTTAAAGTTGATGAAATTGGGATTCATACTTCAATTGGTGGACAAAATATTTCATTCGAATTCATAAATAAAATGCAAGAAAAAGAAGTTAATATGCTCAAAGACTTAGCAGTTAGTAGGGTCAATCTTATTCATAATAAGAGAGCATATAAAATCCTTAACCAAAGAAATTCATCATAAAAGGATAGAAGAAAAAATTCAAGATCCAGAAATCAAAAATCAAATTCATTTATTCAAAGACAAACTTGAAAAAGAAGTCTGTTCAAATCTTCCAAATGTCTTTTGGAATAGAAAAAAAACATTCTGTCAAATTACCTTATACAAAAGACTTTACAGAAGACAAAATACCTACTAAAGCAAGGCATATTCAAATGAACAAAGAACTACTTGAATACTGGAAAAAAGAGATTCAAGAATTACTTAACAAAGGATTAATTCGAAAAAGTAAATCTCCTTGGAGTTGTGCTGCCTTCTATGCTCAAAATCAAGTTGAAATAGAAAGAGGTGCTCCAAGGCTTGTTATTAACTACAAACCATTAAATAAAGCTTTATAATGGATTAGATATCCAATACCTAACAAGAGGAATTTACTCAATAGATCAAATACAGTGTCAATATATTCAAAGTTTGATATCAGGATTTTGGCAAATACAAATTGCAAAAGAAGATAAACATAAAACAACATTTATAGTATCATTCGGACACTATGAATGGAACGTAATGTCGTTTGGTTTAAAAAATACACCCTCAGAATTTCAAAATATTATGAATGAAATTTTCAATGATTATTCAAAATTCATTATTGTATACATTGACGATGTCCTTGTATACTTTGAATCCATAAGTCAACATTTTAAGCATCTCAACATTTTTTATAATATTGTTAAAAGAAATGGGCTAGATGTCTCCCAACCAAAAATCAAGTTGTTTCAAACCAATATTAGGTTTTTAGGACATCAAATTTATCAAAATAAAATCACTCTCATCCAAAGATCTTTAAAATTTGCAGACAAATTTCCAAATGAAATCAAAAATAAAAATCAACTACAAAGATTTTTAGGATGCCTCAATTATGTCGTTGACTTTATTCCAAATATTAGAATTTTAATCAAACCATTATTCAAAAGAATTAGAAAGAATCCTCCAATTTGGACAGATGAAAGTACTCAAATTGTCATTAAAGTCAAAACGTCAAAACTTTTCCTTACCTTAATCTTCCAGACCCTAAGGCTTTCATGATAGTCGAAACCGATGCCTCTAATGTTGGATTTGGAGGTATTCTCAAACAAAAAAATGATTCTAAAGAAACCCTAGTCAACTTCCACTCAGGAGCCTGGTCAGGACCTCAAGTTAACTATTCCACCATCAAAAAAGAAATTTTATCAATTGTTTTATGCATTCAAAAATTTCAAGACGATTTATTTAACAAAGAGTTTTTACTCAGAATTGAATGTGCCAGTGCCAAAAATATTATAACAGCTAAAGACCTTTACTCAAAACCTCAAGATTCAAAAGTTCAAGCATCCCAACCATCTAGTTCAAAGGCCCATCAAACTCAAATTCCTATTCACAATAGGTTCAACCCTCTTTCAAGGCCCCAAACTATTCAAACCCCTTCATTCAAGCAAGTCATGGAAAGTCAGGCCCAGTCTTCTGAGGCCCAAGTTCAAAAGGTCCCTGTTACTAAAGGATATTATTCAAAAGGCTTCAAAGATCTCTTCCTCATTGAACCTGAATGGGAAGACTCCACTCCCTTCGATGTCATCAAAAACTATTTATTTTCTAGATGCCATTTTGACACCCCGGATCCATTAAAGAATAGAAAGTTTTATGAACAAATTCTTGTTGAATCCAATTCGGTTGTAATCGATCATAATTACGACCTTCAGGATTCTTCAAAAATTATTTTTTCAAAACTCAAGATTTTCAAAATCATTTCTCCTTCTGAATGGGGAACCCATCCAAGAAATTCAAGAAAATTTAAAGGAAATTTTATTCCTCAAACTTATGACTACAAAGATTACATTGACGCTTGGTAAAATGTACTCTTCCTTTGAAACTATTCTCATCCTTGGTTCATGCACTTTGATTAAAAGATCTGTAAATCCTTTCCAAATTGGTTCATAAAGTGGTTTAAAATTTTTGGTCCTAAAAAAGAAATTTTTCCAGAAATAAATTCAGAACGATCTTGAATTATTTCAAAAGAACTTCATTCTTCCTCAGGATCAATCTCATCCGTTTTTCAAACTACTACAATTTTGTTCAAATTTTGGTCAGAGCTTAGCAAAATAAAATTATGGAGTTTCTGCGCTTAACCAAAAACACAGTATGGAGTTCGCCACTAGGGTAGAGGCGGGGAAGTTGATTGGGCTGGCAGGATAGCGATATATCCCGGGAATTAAGTATTTGACGCACGGACCCGTTTGCCTTCCAAAAAATAAACAATAAGAGAAATAGGACTCTATAGTTGTATGTATCAATTATTTTTATTTATTTATTGGATTAGTATACGTACACTATCTTCCATAATTTTATTTTTTTAAGATATTGTAAGGAAAATTGAGATAATATAGAAATATATATATTCAAATTTGGAATGTAAACTAATATTTTTTCAAAAAAATAGTAGGAAGAATTAAGATAATGAAAATTTTAATAATGAAATTATAAATAAATTATAACATTCTCATATTTCAAGATAGATAATGTGGTAAAAAAAAAAAGGAGAAGAGTTTAAAATTAGTTAGGAATGTGTAGTTTCATTTTAATTTTTCAACAAATTACAAAAAAAATCTATATTTTTTATTTTTACAATATTTGTATGAAATAAATGAATAAGAATAAATAGTTTTGATAGAGATGTTTATTAGACAAGTTGGGCTTAAAATTCTAACTAAACTAATCTTGTGGTTTGATGAGAAGTCAATAATGATGTGGTTTGAATCAACTTGAGTGTCCTTGAATATTGGATGGTTTGGTTCAAATTAAAATTTAATTTGTTTAAAAGCGAAGTAGAAAAGAAAAAAAAATCACGCAGACCAATGAATATATGTTAAATTTTTTCCAATGTTACATTAAAAACAATATTTAAACTAGTGTCATTGAAGTTAAATATATTAAATTAATAAAATTCTTATTTAAAAAATAACAATATGACTAACACACTAAAAACTTTTCGATTTTCAATTTTACATTTATAATACAATATAAAGAAGTTTTCGAAACTAATAAAAATATATTATGTCTATTTTTTGACATGCATATGTTGGATCAAAATTCAATTATGGGCATATATGTGAAACAATTATATGTTGTAGACTGTCTAATAAGGAAATGCCCTATTTAAAAGTGATCGGTTATTTTGGATTATAATAGACTTTAATGTATTTGAAACAGTTGCGGACCTTTAATGTGTGGATACTTTAATGATTATTTTCATTTATTATGATGGGCGAAAACGAAAATACACATATATGTCCAATGATTATATATATAGTGGTTGTGCTCCCTGAATCACATGGACGGATATATAATTTCTCTTTTGTCATCCCATCGCCAAAGGAGAATACAGAAAACACAGAAGGAATTCTCCGGACATTACATGTTGATCTAGAAGGCCATATGCACGGCTCGACACATCTTTGAACACTATGGATTCCATATTCAGTTTAATGTTCTTGATGATTTGACATGACTGATTCTAGCATGATGATGGTTCTCTCACTTAAGGAAATACTCTTTAAGTTCTTACAAGTGGTATCAAAGCAGCTTCATGTTGAATCATTAGGAAATAGTTTCTTAATTTTGGGTTGATTTGAATAAATCTTTGTTTTTTTTTTTTAAATCTGGAAATTCGGATCCAAAATAATAATAATAACTTTTTTGGAAATTTTGTTTTTTATGGAGATCGTGAGATATTTAGTTGTAGTTTAAATCTAGTTATTATATTTTTGAAATAAAGATTTGGTTTGAATTTTTTGTTTTATCTTTTAGTAAATTCGAATCAAATTAAAATTAAGGCCCAACAGTTTTTAAAGGAAGGATGGTCAAAGGATGGAAGTTATAAAATAAATTCAAATATGGGTATTTTTAAGGACATATATATGTATATATATGTTTTGAAATGAAGTTGATTAAAACAACAAGTCGCCAAAGTGACCACTCCTGTGGCAATCAATTTTGTTTTAAAATATAAACGGTTTGTGTGCGTGTAATGTATGTAAAAATTGATCGGCTCAATGGAAGATAAATTTTTTGACAAAATTGCATCTGCACATGTGGTAATAAATGCGTGATAATTTTTCGGTCTATTTAACATGTGAATAATAATTCGGCGCAAAGGAAGATTTATTATTTGACATATTCTTATTATCGTCATTTGATTACTACACCAAGATATCACTTACAAATTAATATATTTGTCCAAAAATAAAATATTAATGGAGTACACGATATCTTAAGATGGGAATTACCTGTTTTTGAATTTAATTTTGGTTTAGGATTTATGTGAGCTTGTTTTAATTTTTATGGTTGTTTGTTATTCTCTGTTCAGTTATGACTCTTACTAATTTACATCCAACATCAATTATATTCTTATGCTAAATGACTCGAACTTTAAGTCATGGAAAGAGAACTTTTAATTGTTTTCGGAGTCATGGATCTTGACCTTGCGTTAAGGATTGATTCTTCCCCACCTATTACGAACAAAACTACCTCTGATGAGAAAAGGGACTTTAAAAGGTGGGAGAAATTAAATCGCATGTGTATGATGATCATGAAGAGAGCCATTCCAGAAGCATTTAGGGGCACTATGTTAGATAAAATAACTACAACTAAAGATTTTCTTGCCGATATTGAAAAGAGGTTTGTCAAGAATGAAAAGTCTAAAATTAGTACACTCTTGACAAGCCTAATTTCAATGAGGTATAAGGATAACGGTAACATTAGGGAGTACATTTTAGAGCTATTTCATCTTACTTCTAAGTTGAAAGCACTTAAACTTGAACTCTCTGAGGACTTGTTAGTGCATTTGGTATTATTATCCCTTCCGGCACAGTTTAGCCAGTTTAAGGTGAGCTATAACTGTCAGAAAGAGACCTGGTCTCTGAATGAGCTTATCTCACACTGTATACAAGGAGAGGAAAGACTTAAGTAAGATAAGGCAGAGTGTGCTTACCCAGCCTCGACCTTCAAGTAAAAAGGGAAGGAGATGAAGAAGGGTAAGACTGCTACAGATACAACACCTCAAAAGAAACAGGAAAAGAAACCTACTGAACAGGAAGGTACATGTTGTTTCTTCTATGGAGCTAAAGGGCATAGGAAGAAGTAATGCACCAACTATCACGCCTGGCGTGCTAAGAAAGGTATGCTTCTTAATTTGGTTTGTTCTGAGGATAATTTAATTTCGGTACCTAAACACAATTGGTGGATAGATTCTGGTGCAACCACTCACATCAGTGTGTCTATGCAGGGTTGCCTGAATTGCCGAAAGCCAAATGATGCTGAAAGATACTTCTATGTGGGAGATGGAAAGACAGTTCAAGTTGAGGCAATATGACTATTTAGATTATTGTTAAAAACTAGATTTTATTTGGATCTTGTTGAAACATTTATTGTACGGTCTTTTAGACGGAACTTGATTTATATTTATGCTTTGGACAAGTTTGGTTATTATTGTTCATTTGGGAATGGAAAATTTAGTTTGTTTCATGATTCAAAATTGATTGGTTCTGGTTCTTTATCAGGTTATGATAATCTTTATATGATAGATACAATTGCTTCATTTAATGAATCCCTGCATTTAAGTACATGTGGTACCAAGAGAAAATTACCTGGGGAGAATTAAGTTACATTATGACACAAGAGATTAGGTCATATCTCCAAACAGAGAATAGAGAGACTTGTGGCAAACGAAATTCTAGACCCCTTAGATTTCACGAATTTTAATGTTTGTGTAAGTTGTATTAAGGGAAAACAAACCAATAAAAGGAGATTTGAAGCCAATAGGACCTTTGACGTCTTAGAACTTATACACATGGATATTTGTGGGCCATTCCCTATGGCTGCTTGGAATGGTCAACAATATTTTATAACATTCATAGATGATTTTTCCAGATATGGCTATATATATATATATATATCTCATTAATGAAAAGTCATAGTCAGTGGAAGTGTTTGAAAATTTTAAAGTTGCAGTTGAAAATCAACTCAACAAAAGGATTAAAACCATCAGATCTGACCATGGTGGTGAAGACTATGGTAGATATGATAGTTCAAGTGAACAACGATCAGGGCCATTTGCTAAATTCCTAGAGGAATGCGGTATTGTCCCTCAATACACTATGTCAAGTTCGCCCACTATGAATGGTTTTGCTGAAAGACGAAATAGGACGCTTAAGGATATGGTGAGGAGTATGATTAGTCATTCCACCTTGCCATAAACACTCTGGGGAGAAGCACTTAAGACTGTAACATATTTACTTAACAAAGTCCCAACTAAAGCCACTGCCAAAACTCCTTATGAACTTTGGACAGGTAAAAAATCTAGTCTAAACCACTTTCATATTTGGGGATGTCCAGTTGAGGCAATACCTTATAGGCCTAATGAAAAGAAACTGGATTCAAGAACGGTGAGTTGTTATTTTATTGGGTACTCTGAAAGATCCAAGGGGTACAAATTTTATGATCTCAAAACTAAGACGTTTTTTAGTCATGAAATGCCCCATCCTTTGAGGATGTCAAGTTTGTAGGGAGAGATAAAATTAGGGACTTTGTTTTTGAAGAGGAATATGTAGATATTCCCACAGGTGTTGTTGGCATTTATCAGGATTTTATTCCTGACCCTGTTCAAGACACATTAATTCAAGACAATGTTGTAGAACCTCCCACCCAAGAAATTATTCCAAGAGAACAAACTCTTACTCATCAATAACCTATGCCATTAAGAAGATCCACTAGAGAGAGAAGAAGTGCAGTGCCAGATGATTACATTGTATTTCTTCAAGAACATGAGGTAGACATTGGAGTGATGGTAGATGATCCTATTAACTTTTGTCAAGTCATGGAAAGTTCTAATTCTCATAAGTGGATTGATGTCATGAATGAGGAGATTAAGTTGATGAAGGACAATGACGTCTGGGATCTTATCCCATTGCCAGAAGGTACAAAACCCACTGGTTGTAAATGGATATTTAAGACCAAGAAAGATTCAAAAGGTAATGTGGAAAGGTACAACGCTCGTCTTGTTGCAGAGGGCTTTACACATAAAGAAGGCATTGATTATAAAAAGACTTTCTCTCTAGTTTCTTCGAAAGACTCTTTTAGGATTATAATGGCATTAGTGGCACATTTCAATCTTGAGTTACATCAGATGGATGTAAAGACGACATTTCTCAATGGTAACATTGATGAGACAATCTATATGGTGCAGCCAGAAAACTTTGTGTTAGGAGACTCAAAGAATATGGTTTGCAAACTAAAGAAATCCATCTATGGACTCAAATAGGCATCTCGACAATGGTATATTAAGTTTCATCAAGTAATTATCTCGTTTGGTTTTGAGATGAATTCAGTTGATGACTGTGCATATCATAAGTTCAGTGGGAGCAAGTATATTTTTTTGATTTTGTATGTTGATGACATCTTGCTCGCCAGCAACGATATAGGCTTATTGCCGAAACCAAGAGATTTCTAACTAAGAATTTTGAGATGAAAGATCTTAATGAAGTCTCTTTTGTGTTAAGGATACAAATACACCGGGATCGTTCTCGGGGTACTTTAGGACCATCACAAAAAAGCTATATCGAAAAGGTTCTTAAAAGATATGACATACAAGATTGTAAACAAGGTGATACCCCTGTGGCTAAGGGAGACAAATTTAGTCTCAATCAGTATCCTAAGAATGATTTTGAGGTAAAGGAAATGCAGAAGATTCCTTATGCTTCTGCTATATGTAGTCAAATGTATGCTCAGGTTTGTATGCATCCAGATATTGTGTACGTTACTGGGATGTTAGGTAGGTATTTAAGTAATCCAGTAGTAGACCATTAGAAAGCAACTAAATGGGTATTGCGGTGCTTACAGAGAACAAAAGAATGCATGCTCACGTATCGGAAGTCAGATTAGCTTGACATCATCAAGTATACTGACTCTGATTTTGCAAGTTGCCGAGATAGTATGAAATCTACATCGGGCTATATTTTTCTTCTTGCTGGAGGTGCCATCTCTTGGAAGAGTGCTAAATAGTATCTTATAGCCTCTTCCACCTTGACAGCAAAGTATATAACGTGTTTTGAGGCGTATAATCATGGAGTATGGCTGCGAAATTTTATCACAGGGCTGCGCATAGTGGATAGTATTGATAGACCACTTAAGTTATTTTGTGACATTAAATCTGCAATTTTATATTCCAACAACAACAGGAGCTCAACGAAGTCGAAGCATATAGACATCAAGTTCCTAGTTGTTAAAGAAAGAGTTCAGAGTGGTTAGTTGTCTATAGAGCACATTGGTACAAACTCCATGGTTGCGGATCTACTTACTAAGAGATTGCCACCCAAACAGTTTCATGAGCACACTACTCAGATGGGGATCATATTTCTAGATGATGTTTAGTTTTAGTGGGAGTTTGCAATTTATAGATGTTTTTTTTCGATATAGACATGTTTTTTAGTCATTCCAATTTATGGGTTATTTTGAGGTCATTTTCTACAGAAATAAAGTTTGGTTTTCACACTCTGATTTGTGTTATGATTTGATCTCACTAAGGCATGTTGAGATCACATTACATGAAATTTCCATGCTACACATCCACATCATAATCCATGTCATCAAATTGTATAGGCATATGTGACTATTAATGGGTCGAGTTATGAATATTGTAACAAAGGCCGCTTTGATCCTATGTTAGTATAATTGATGGACCGGATTGGTTATAGATACATTTCGATATTATAGCAAAGTTGAACTCATTTGACTATTGTTTGCAATACATAATTATGAGGTTACACATATAGCCCAAGTGGGAGATTGTTAGATCAAAATTCAATTATGGACATATATGTGAAACAATTATGTGTTGTGGACTATCTAATAAGGAAATGCCCTATTTAAAAGTGATCAGCTATTTTGGATTATAATGGGATTTAAAGTATCTGAAACAGTTGTGGACCTTTAATGTGTTGATACTTTAATGGTTATTTTCGTTTATTATGATAGGCGAAAACAAAAATACACATATGGCCAACGGTTATATATATAGTGGTTATGGTCTCCGGATCACATGGACGGTTCTGTAATTTCTCTTTTGTCATTCCAACGCCAAAAGAGAATACAGAGAACGCATAAGGAATTCTCTGGACTTTACGTGTTGATATGAAAGACCATCTGTACTGCTCGACATATCTTGGAATACTATGGATTCAGGTATGCTTCTGCATTCAACTTAATATTCATGATGATTTGACATGATTGATTCTGGTATGACGATGTTTCTCATCAATTAAAGAAATACTCTTTAAGTTCTAACAACATATCATTAACAACATAAAAAAAAAAAAAAAAAATGAAAAATATGTTTACTTTCTAACAAGCATACCATTAGCAACCAAATGACTAAAACATCATATTCATAAACATTACTATAGTAAAATAAAATAAAAAACATAAAAATTAAAACATTTCAATATTTTCTAAATTTCCAACGCTTACTTTGCATAAGAGCATGAGATTCGGATCTTGTACTTTAATTTATGTGGATTATGTATAAATTTTTTTTAAAATCCATGCAAGTTTAAATTTAAACTCAAAAATCTATGATTCCAAATATTACCTATATAAAATTTAAAAATTAGAAAAAAATTATCTTTTTGTGATTATTTTAAAATCTATAAATAAAAATTTGTCTTGTACCTGTAAACAAACTCTTTATTTTCCACCTTTTAATATGATTTTTGAAAAATTAAAAAAAAAACTAATTTTTTTATTATTCTTTAGAAAGTTAGGAGTTGAAAAACTAAAAATGTTTTCCAAAACTAAACATGAACCCTTAGTTTTTCAAACATTAAGAGGTGTTTGTTTGCACTTATTGAGCTCTATGTAGAGCCATTTCACTAAATGGATTCTAAACTAACACATCATGTTGTTTAATTTACTCTCCTTAATCAGCTCTTATAATTTAGTCGACAACAAAATCATTGTTGAACACCATTTTGATGATCGTGGTCCCTCTCCCTCCCCTCGACTTATTTCACAATCAAACTCAATAGATTTACATTGATAATGCAATATAAAGAAGTTTTTGAAACTAATAAAAAATATAATGTCTATTTTCTAATATGCATACAATTAATAACATAAAATCAAAAAAATAAAAATATGTCTACTTTCTAACACGCATACCATTAGCAACCAAATGACTAAAACATCATATTCAAAAACATTACTATATTAAATAAAATCAAAAACATAAAAATTTTAACATTTCAAAATGCATGTGTCCATTTCATAGTCAATCTTATGCATTCTTTCTTAAATTTTGAGTATTTGTAGACATACACACACACACACACACACACACACACACAAAAGGCAATTTGGGTTAAGTGAGGTGAATTAGACGTTAAACCCGCAAACCGACCCATATGATCAAGTTATACAAAATAAAAATAAAAATCGTCAATCGACTCATAAACCATTTGAAGCCGATTTCTTAGGTTGGTTCGATTTGGGTTGGTTGGGTTATTGAACACCCCTAAGTTTTGATATTATTTCCTTGAGAAAAATAGTTTTATTTTTATTTATAATTTTTAAATAATTATAAAAATGCTACTTTATTTTCTAATTTCAAT
This sequence comes from Malania oleifera, assembly GCF_029873635.1. Lineage (NCBI taxonomy): Eukaryota > Viridiplantae > Streptophyta > Magnoliopsida > Santalales > Ximeniaceae > Malania > Malania oleifera. The sequence goes on along the minus strand of NC_080424.1, from coordinate 76,710,130 downwards.
ATTTATATAAAATTTTAAAATTATTTTTTCATTATTTATTCTAGATTTTCAACTCTTACTTTGCATGTAAAAGCATGAGATTCAGATATTGTACTTTAATTTATGTGGATTATGTATAAAATTTCTTTTAAATCCATACGAGTTTAAATTCAAATTCTAAATTTTATGATTCCAAATATTACCTTATATAAAATTTAATTTTTTTTTAAAAAAGTATCATTTATAAATAAAAAATAAAAAATTGCACATGTAAACAAACTCTTTATTTTCTACCTTTTAATGCGAATTTTGAAAAATTTAAAAATAAACTGAAATTTTTATAATTCTTTAGAAAGTTAAAAATTAGAAAACTAAAAAAGTTTCCCAAACAAAACAGGGAACTTTAGTTTTTCAAACATTAAGAATTAGGGGTGTACACGGTTCGGTTCGGTTCAGTTATTGCCAAAACAGTCAACCAAACCGAACTCCTCAGTTTTTAAAACTATTGAATCGAAACTGGACTGAATACCATCGGTTTATGAAGAAACAAACCATTAATTTTGTGGTTCGGTTCGGTTATTTTCAGTTCAATAAAATTTTAGACTATCAAGCCAAAAAACTATTTCTTGAGCGGGTGAGCCCAAGTTGGGCTGCATTCACGGGCCAAAAGGCCCATAGCCGATTTCATAATTCTGATTGGGCCAAGGCTTTGAATGCATAGCCCAGCGCATGAGATATGTTGAAAGGAGGATCCAACTAGAATATATAAGGTGAGGAAACTTGTTTTCTTCCCATTTCCAACCGATGTGGGATGACTAGCATCAAGTTCCCATATCAGGCAGTTCTTGCACAAGAAGGCCGCCGGGAAGGGTTGCAGGCCGTCCGATAGAATCGGCAAACCAAGGACTATCAAATTTGAAATGGAGAAAATCGGGGAAGGAGACATGGGGAGAGGGAGTTATCAAGACAATGGGATTGTGATGCAGAGGTCAGTGAAAAGGCTTCACTTCAGGAGTAATTGGGAAGAGAAGGAGACAGCGGCACCATCACCTCTAGTGGTCATCATCCCCACATCCTCTGTTCTTACATTCCCCTACTCTGTTTTCTTCCTTTACAATTTTTTCCTTCACACACACATACATAAATATTATTATATACATAAATTAATTAATTAGAATGTTGTATAAGAAGTTCTGGGTAACTGTAAGTGCCTTATTTTTCTTTTTTGGGAATTTTTAGAGAGAGAGAGAGAGAGAGAAAGAGAGAGGATTTGAACTTTGAAGTGCTCTCAAATGGTTTGAAACCCATTTGTGTTTTGAAATATACAAGCAAGATGAAGTCACTTCGGCTCTTTTGGGTTAAGTTTTTTGTCTTCTATTTTTTTTATTTTATTTTATTTTAATTTTTTAGAGAGAGAGAGAAAGAGAGAGAGAATTTGAGTTGCCTCAAATGGTTTCTAACCCATTTGTGTTCTCAAAGGGCATAAGCAATATGAAGTCACTTTCATATATTAATGTGCTTAACACAACACTTACTAAAAGAAAAAAAAAAAAAAAAACTTAAAAGAAGCACATTGCTGGCTAGCATGGGTTCTATTCTATGGAATCTAATGAGGCTCGTATGGTTGGTTCCGTGCATGCGATGAAGGTCCTTTAACCATTCAAGCGAGTCGTTGGAGAAGAAGTGAAGAAAAGGAAATTGCTGGTGGAGCTAGGTGTTATTCCGACTTTGGTAGCGATGGTGGATTTGGAGGTGGTTTCTCGCCAGCGACCGATGATCCAACATGCAACAACTATAAATATCAGGATTATATAAAATTATACAATTATAATGTATTAATTCGATTTTCGATTTTTTCGATTCAATTTTGATCCAAAACCGAAACCGAAACCGAACCCGAAATTTTCTATATTTCAAAACCGAAACCGAAATCGAAAACCAAAAAATCGAACCATAATGTGTTTTAGTTCGATTTCAATCCAATTTTCGATTTTTCGGTAATTTTTGTACACCCTTATTAAGAATGTGTTTGTTTGCACTTAATGAGCTCTATGTAGATTAATTTCACTAAATGGATTCCATATTAAGAGATCATGTTGTTTAATCTACTCTCCTTAGTTACCTTTGAACTCTTCTAATCCAGTCAACAACAAAATCATTGTTGAACACCATTTTGATGACCGTGGTCCCTCTCCCACCCGTCAATAATTTCATAATCAAACTCAATAAGAAAGGCAACAAAAAGGTAATTAATACCCATGTTAGGTTCCAAATAGAATGATGAGGTGTGTAAGAGAGTATTAGTAGGGAAAAATAGATATCTTAAAGTGGAAAGAATAAAAAAGAATAAGCCAAAGTGCAAATGGTGGAGCAATCGACAATAATTTGCAGTGATTCGTTGCATGTTATGTTCGAAACTTAAAAATTCCATTTTAAAAAGGATCATCTCTTAATTCCAATTCTTTTGTTGTAGTTATATGTTGAAAAATGATTGAAATATTGGGGAAAAAAATGGTGAAGAATTTGGCTATTTTGTATCAATGATCAAAGGGGTCTATTCTTCACTAGATTGGATGTGGGAGGAGGCTGGGGTTTTTGGTGGTGCAGGTTTTGATAATCTTTTAATTTGCATCTTTCATATGTAGTTTTACCCCAAGAAATTAGCCAATCTATTTTAGGCATTTTATTTATAACAACCAATCAACGTATAAATGTTTGCCTTGGACTAATTAATATCCGTCCATAATACTTGAGGATTTTTCTCTCTTATATGCTCCCAAGCATAATAGAGATCAAATTCACCTAGTTTAGTCATTTTCCAATATATCTTATTATATTTCTCATAATTAGGTAAGAAAGTAATTGATTTTAGCAAATTTGAAGCTGATACACCCCAAAAATATCCTCATTAAAGAGAGAGATCGAAATTTGACTTCCTCATTAAAACGCCTTCCATAAACACACGAGAAGACCAAATCACTTACATTGATGGAGGCAATAACAAAACCATCAAAGTGAATTTCCTTAAAGGTTGGAGCAATTCACGTCTGTGCAATAATGTGCTCACAAAAGTCATATCATCACAGGGTCAAATTCCACCACTATAAAAGGGGACGCGAAGAAGAGGTATGAACATCTCATTCAAACTCATTATTTACTATTGCAATAAACCTCTTGAAAAAATCCCTTACTTAGGCATTAGAGCGATCCCTCGGAGTACACCCCGGGTCCTCCAAGACACTCTTACTATCTCTTTTTTCAGGTAGTAGTCGTGATCGAAAAACATCTCAAATATCATTCAAATTTATTTAGCAACATTTGGCGCCGTCTATGGGAAATTCTTGAGAGGTTTTTTTTTTTTAATTTCCGATCTTTGAATCATGACCACATCAAATAACTTGAAGTTAGAGCATGCCATGGGTGATCAGTCATGTGATACCCCGTGGAAGGAAAGACTTAAAAATGATTTGATGTTACTACCAATATCAACAAGGTGCACCTTTCTTTTAAGGAACCTTCCCATAAGAACTCCACGGTTAAGCATGTTTGACTTAGAGCAATCTTGGGATGGGTAACCTCTTGGGAAGTTTTCTCAGGAAGTGTGTGAGTGAGGACAAAACATACTGAAAAGGATACGTGTTGATCTGTGGGGCCAGTCATTAGTCCGATAAGGCCCGCCCCCTATTTTTTGGTCCAGGTGGAGGAGGAGAGACACAGTGCTCCCTGACAGACCCAGGTTGAGGTGTTACAAAATGGTATTAGAGCAATTAACCAATCGGAAGTGTGATGAGATTCACATCGCCTGGGTTTGGAAATGTGGGTTCATAACGAGGATGTTGCATTTTATAAGTGGGGGATAATGTGATACCCCGTGGAAGAAAATACTTAAAAAGGATTTGATGTTACTACCCATATCAACAAAATGCACCTTTCTTTTCGGGAGTTTTCCCATAAGAACTCCACGATTAAGCATTCTTGGCTTGGAGCAATCTTGGGATGGATGACCTCTTGGGAAGGTTTCTCAAGAAGTGTGTGAGTGAGGACAAAACACACTAAAAAGGACATGTGTTGGTCAGTGGGGCAAGTCATTAGTCCGATAAGGCCTGCCCCCTATTGACTGGTCCAGGTGGAGGAGGAGAGACGCAGTGCTCCTTAGCAGACTTAGGTTGGGGCATTACAAGTCACCCCAATCCATACACTCCGCACCAGGCGACCATTCCAGTGTGATAAGAGGTGAGTTCCTTACTTTCCAGAAAAAGATATAGGACATGGTTGCTTTCCATAAAAAGGATGGAGGACATGGTCAATATGATCCTACAGAAAAAGGATCATAAGGAACTTGTTCCTCACCTTAAGCAAGTAGATCCTGAGTCACACGGAAAGGTTGCAGTCCCACTGGAGATTGATGAAAAGGCTGACCCCGCAAAGAAGGTGGAGGATGCGAATAGTATGGGAATCAACAAAAATTGATCAAATGAACTAGAGGAAAGATTCAAAAGAATTGATCAACTAGAGAAGAAGATGATCCTTCAGGGATTCCTCGCTGAAGTCTTCAGACCCGCCCTTCACTAGAGAAGTAATGAATGTTCCCCTGCTTAGCAAGTTCAAAATGCATAATTTTGAGAGGTATGGAGGCTCGTTTGATCCTATCGACCACCTGTATACTTTTAAAGTGCTAATGCGTTTACAAGGTTCAATAGATGCTATCATGTGTCGAGCATCGGTAGCTACTCTAAAAGGAAATTCCAGGGCGTGGTATCGAACCCTGAAGCTTGGATCTGTTAGTTCCTTTTCCAAAATGGAGTAGCAGTTTACAAGACACTTCATTAGTAGTCATAGAATAGTCAAAACCTCGGCTCATCTGAGGAGCCTAGTCCAAGGAGAAAAAGAAACGTTAAATAAGTTCATGCACTGTTTCGTTACTGGAACCTTGGAGATTTGAAACTTGGATTACGAGGTAGCTATAGCAGCCCTAACAATGGCTCTCCAGCCAGGGGACTTCTTGAACTCACTAGGGAAGAAACCCCTAACCAATATGGGAGAACTAATGGTACAACCTCAAAAATATCAACATGGAGAAGGTGATGGACACGAGGAGAAGCCAAACTAACTTGAAAATGAAGGGCTTGAGAGATATGGAGGAAACTAGTAGAGTAGGAAAGAAGCAAGAGAGTAGCAAGCCGTGAAGCAATTCCAAGGAGTTAGGACATGCAGCTAAGTTCTAGTCCTACACTCCTTTAAATGTATTACGAGCCAACGTCCTAATGCACATCAAAGAAAGAGGGTATGTTTCGTGGCCGATGCCTATGCGAGCACCATTGCATAAACGAAACACATCCAAATTTTGTCATTTTCATAGAGATCATGGGCATGACACGGAAGAGTGTATCCAATTAAAGAACGTAATCGAGGCCCTCATAAGGAGCGGATATCTATCAAGGTTTGTGAAAAGAGGAGACTGCTGAACAGAAGCTTATGAGCATAAGAAGCTAGAGGTAGAGCAAATTGTGGGGGAGATCACTGTTATTTTTTGTGAACCTGCTAGCAGAGGAGATAGAGGAGGTTCCCGGAAAAGGTACTTAAAATAGGTACTCGTGATGGAAGGAAAGGAACAAAATCACAAAAAACAGAAGTATGAGGATACTATCACCTTCACTAGAGAAGATGAAGAAGGTGTGCAGCAGCCTCACAATGATGCCTTGGTAGTGTCACTACTTGTTGCCAATTACTGAGTAAGGAGGGTGCTTGTGGATGGTGGGAGTTTAGCCGATATAATCTTATGGTTGGTACTACATGAGATGAATATTGGAAAAGAGCGGCTAAAACCAATCTCTGCACCCTTGGTGGACTTCGAGAGAGACGTAGTCCATCCTATGAGCATGATAACACTCTCCTTGGCAATGGGAACATCTCTGAAGCAAATTACCCTTATGATAGATTTCCTGGTAGTTGATCGCCCTTCGGTCTACAACATTATATTGGTACACTCAACACTCAATGCAGCCTGAGCTGTGACCTCCACCTGTCACCTGAAGGTAAAATTCCCTACCCCACACGGAGTTGGAGTGGTGAAAGAAGATCAGACGGTGGTTACAACTAATATGTAATGGCGCTGAAAGGGAAGACAGAGACAGGGGAGACCCTAGCAATTGAAGATCTGGAGGTAAGAAAGGAATACCTGTAGATCAATACGATAGATGAGGATCTAATAAGTATTCTAATAAAGGGCAACTAGGAGAGGTGCATTCAAATTGGAAGCCATTTACCAGAGTTACTGAAAGAAGAGCTGTTCCGATTATTAGGCGAATATGCAGACATCTTCGCCTGGTCAGTTGATGATATCTCAAGAATTGACCCCGCAATTATTGAGCATAGATTACAGGTAGATCACAGCCATCGGCCCGTGAAGCAAAAGAAGAGGACTTTCGCCCTAGAGCGAGTCAAGGTAATTGATGAAGAGGTAAGAAAACTTTTAAAAGCTAACTTTGTCAGGTAATTCAATTATTCATAACGACTCAGCAACGTGGTTCTAGTGAAAAAAGCAAACGGAAAATGGCAGACCTGCATCAATTTCATAAACTTGAACAAGGCATGCCCTAAAGATAGTTTCCTTCTTCCACGGGTCGACCAGTAGGTGGATTCCACATCTGGACATGAGCTCCTAAGCTTCATGGATGCATACTCAAGCTATAACCAAATTAGTATGCATCCTCATTATGAGGATAAGACTTCGTTCATCACCGAATGGGGGCTTTATTGCCATAGAGTGAAGGCATTCGGATTAAAAAACACAGGAGCAACCTATTAGAGGCTAGTGAACAGAATATTCAAAGATTTACTAGGGAACACCATGGAGGCTTATGTTGATGACATGCTAGTAAAATGTCTAAAGGCGAGGGAGCATTGCAGGGATTTGAGTGGGGCATTCGAACTACTGTGCAGGTACAAAATGAGACTAAATCCAGCTAAATGTGTATTTTTTGTGTTTGGAGGAAAATTTCTAGGGTTTATGGTGACCCACAGGGGGATAGAAGCTAACCCTGATAGAATACGAGCATTGATGGAGATGAGGGCCCCTCAAACAAAATAGAAAGTCCAAGTCCTTACTTGGAGGATTGCCTCGTTGAGCATATTTGTGTCCTATTTGGGAGATAAGTGCCTGTCGTTCTTTAAAGCATTGCAAAAGGTGGGAGGCTTCGAATGGGGAGAAGAACAAGGTAAAGCTTTTGAACAACTTTAGTAGGACCTTAGTTCTCCACCCCTTTTGATGAAAGCAAAAACTGGAGAGGACCTTTTTTTATACCTGGCCTCTACTTAGCATACGGTAAGTGCATTCCTGGTCCAGGAGGAAGGCAAGCAACACAAGCCCATATACTACACAAGCAAAGTGTTACGCGGAGCTGAGGTCAACTACAGGCAATAGAGAAGGTAGCCTTCGCTATCATCTGTGCAACCCAAAGGTTAAGACCTTGCTTTTAAGTGCACAAGGTGATTGTATTCACCAACTTGTTGCTAAGGCAAATCCTTCACTACCCAGAGACCTTAGGAAGGATCGTAAGGTGGTTGGTTGAGTTAGGGGAATTCGATGTCCACTGCAAGCCAATACCTGTAATTAAAGCATGGGACTTAGCTGATTTCATGGTGGAGCAAGTCTGTGAAAATTTGGAGGAGTCAGACGTTTGGGTGTTGCAAGTAGATGGGTCATCAAACGGGGCTGAAGGAGGAGCAAGCTTAATCCTTACAGCCCCATATGGCTCTAAAGTATTGTATGCATTACGGTTGGTGTAGTAACCCGAGAAAAAAAAATTATTATTAATCAATTAATTAATTAAATATTTTTAAATTAAAGTAATTAAATAAATAATATAATGGATATATAAGTATACATGTATATATCTATGGATAAAAGAATATGTATATAGGTATATATATATTAGTAATATAATATAATAATAATTTTATAATACATATATATATATATATATGTATAATGCATTCGGAAGCTTTAGAATTTCAATTTCATGCAAATCCTTCCCTGGTCGTGCTTCATTTCTCTTCAGTCTCTCTTCTACTCTTGTCTCTTTTCTCACGCCTTCCCTCTCTCTTTCTCCTCGATTTCCTAGACCAAACGTGCACTGATCGAAGAACAAAAAATACCCCTAAGTTCCATTCTCCGCCATCGACATTTTAACTGGAGTGGATTTGTCATAGGAGTGTCGTAGGCACCACTCCTGAGATAAGGTAAACCCACTTTCTTTCTTCAATTTCTCCCCAATATTTAGCCAAACTGACGATCATAGTGGTTTAGGAGTGTTTCTCTATAAGTCTAGTGGAGTAGATTTTTGAATTGGACTTTCTAGGCACCATTCCAAGGCTAGGGTAAGATTTTGGAAATTAAGAAAATTTGATGTTTTTGGGAGTTTAATCATTTATTTGGAGTTTGTAGGCTTAGGAAATGTTAAAATAATATTTTACCTGGGGTTGAGTTGATTAAAGTAGGATTTATGAATTCAGGGTTCGTGTGAGTGCCATAGGCGCAGTTTTAGGATCCCTACTGGCATTGCTTCAGGAAAATAGGTAAGGGGATTAAGTTAAGTGAGGTTTTCATTAAAGTTGAATCGGTTAAACTACTTTATATATATACTTGATCTCAAGGGATATTTTGAAAATTGACTGTTCAAAGTGGACTTTATAAATTTAGGATATATGATATGGTATTTTGGATAAAACAAACGGTGGAAAATGAGTTTTATCTTACGAACTTCATACAATGTTTTCTTGGTTATTTAAATGGCTATGATCAAATATTGAAATTGTGTGGCAGGTGAATAATCAGTATGGGCTATGATATAACTAAATTTGGGTATGGTTGTGAAAAATATTGAATTGTTTGTGAAATATACAGAAACTGCCTTTGCAAAATACTGAGTTTTATTTAATGGTCGTAGGCCAAGTTTTACTTAACAGCCAAAGGCCAAGTTATATTTAATGGTTGAGGGCCGGGTTTTATCTAACAGCTGCGAGCTGGGTTTTGTTTGACGATCGGGGGCTGTGTTTTATTAAAGGGCAGGTTGTAAATGAAATGGGATTTATACTACAGTTTTTATTACTTAAATTGCATGATATGGTTTAAGAACCTTGAGGACCAGTTGTATTGTGAGCACGGTACCGTTGCTAGGGAATTATTTTGAGACTGTGTGCACCCACACTGTACTGAGAGGTGTAGGGTGGTCTCCGCCGTGTAGCCTGCATAAGGATGAAGTACCTTTCCTGGGGACCCGGGCCAGGAAGTAATAAGGCTACTGGACCTGCAACTGAGGTTTGGATGCCTGTAGACGTACTTGTAGACGATTACTTTGATTATGTCTGGGCTGATCCCCCAGGGCATAAGTCCAGCTTTCGAGCCGCATAAACCATGGTGAAAATAAATTGTAGTAACCCGGATAATTATAGAATTAAATAGTTAAGAAAAGAGAGAGAAGAGAAAATTTTTAAGGGGGTTCAGCAGGGTCTCATCGACGAATGTAGAGAGTTCATCAACGAGTGATAAATGTTCATCGATGAACTCCCTTCTTGGACTCGTCGACGAGGTGATGTGGTTTTTTGACGAGGCCATGTGGACAACACTCTATATATAGCCCCAAAATCGATTTTCAGCAGGAAAATTCATTTAATCTGTCTTCTTTCTCTCTCTAACTTGGTTTCTCTCACTTCTCTCTACAAATCTAGCTCCATCTCTCCCTGGTTTGACGATCAAAAGCTACCACGGTGATCCTGGGGAGATTCTCTACAACTTTGTCGGACCAAAATGTTGATTTGAGAAGTTTGGGAACCATCCCAAAATTAGGGTAAGTAGATTATTTAGGTATTTCTAGTATTAGTAGGCTTATTTTAGTCCAAATTTTGTATTATATGAGAATATACTGTAGTTTTGTGGAATAAAATTAAGGTGTTATGTTTTCAGGGTTAAGGTGTTTTGGGATTCGGCAGGCATGGTTTGAGGATCCTAGCGTGTGTCTTATCAGGATCCCAAGTAAATTATAGATAAATTATAGTTTAGGAAATTACGAGTTTGGAGATTTAGAAAATATGGATGTGATGATTTTTTGGGGAATTCAGTGATTTATTGAGGAAATGGTATATATGTATTATTTCAGGATTTTGAGTATAGTACGCCGAGGGAGTGAGAGTGAAGTTGGAGGCAAGCCTCCCAGTCGGTTAGGTAAGAGATATATGCTTTGCTAGGAACTTCAGAAAGTTTATAGAAATTATGTGTTTTCTAGATTATTACTCAGTTTACAAATTATTAGTATATAAAAAAATGTAGCTTTTCAGTATATGAGGTAATTACTTGTTTTGTTGTGTGACATGAGATTTTAATAGATTAGTACAAAAATTATGCAGTTTCCAAATTATTATGATTTATAGTATCTATACAGAAATATGTTTATGAGACCTTATCAAATCAGTACAAAAACGATACAATTTTCAGATTGGAATGATTTATATTATTATTATTATTATTATTATTATTATTATTATTATTATTATTATTATTATTATTATTATTATTATTATTATTATGTAGAGATATGTTTTAGCAGATTTTACAAGAGTATGAATTAAAGTGTTTATACAAACAGTTATTTTACAGCATGTGCAGATTACCATGATTTTCAAAATACTAAAGTCATAATACTATGATATTACAGTTTATACAATTCAGATAATACAATATTCTCATATCAATTTTCGGTGTCATGGTTATTTTCCATAACACTATGATATTACAGTTTATACAACTAAGATAATACAGTATTCTCAGATTAGTTTCTGGTGTTATGGTTTTTTTCCATAACACTATGATATTACAGTTTATACAGTACAAATATTACATAATTTTCAGATTAGCTTTCGATGTTATGGTTATTTTGGAATCATGATGAAACAACAAGATAATTATGTATATCAGTACTATATAGTATCAGACCCTGATGAACCAGATTAGTAAATATTCAGTTATCAGAGCACGATATAGTTTCTATTTCAAATAAGAGTGCAACCACACATCTTAGATAGTGTGTGGAAGGTTTCTGTCAACTGTGCTTGGAGGGATTGCAGGCTCCTCAAAAGTCTGGGTTGAGGTGGCTGGTTTAACAAGGTAGATACCAGTACCGTGCCTAGGAGAGGTTGCATATTGTCCGGGCTGAGGATTGACATAGTTACAGTTGACTTACCTGGTAGGCCAACCAGAGTTAAGTCCCACCTACGAGTCGCACAACTCTGTCATGATGGGTTAAATCATGATGTACAATTTTCCAGGGTATTTTCACTGTTATGTATATGTATACAGATTTACCGAATATTAGAAGACATATTACAATACTAAAAGTATGAATAAGTAGAAACTCAGATATCACAGATATATTTTTAACCATAAAAATATGAAATGTATTGTATATTGTCTTCTCAGCTGCCACTGTTTCAGTTACTTATCAGTATAGTATTTATGTAGTTCAGTTGCCACACACTCGTAATAGTAGATTTCCTCTTACTGAATGTTGTCTCACTCCAGTGATTTAATATTTTTTAGGTGATCCAGTTAGGCGAGTGGATCAGGCTCGCAGATTGGAAGGGTGATTATACTACCCTACTTGTAGGGTAAGTGTAAACAGGAGATTGTATTTTTGAGTAGATGATACTGGGGTAATATGTATATATGTAATGGTTTGGGAGGAATTACTGAATTCTGGTATTGTTTATATGGATGAATAATTTTATGTTTTTTCGCTTCATAGGTGTGTAATATAATCAAGTTTTCCTCAGTGCTCGCTTGGGGCCTGAGATGTCATAGCAGATTACATAAGAGTATCATATTGTTATGTTTTACAAGTTATTTTATAAATAAAAAAATGGTGTAAAATTTCGGGTCATTACAGTTTGGTATCAGAACCTAGGCTGCTAGCTTCTGTAGACTTTAGAGTACAGCGAAAAACAATACCAAAATATAGGAATGGAATTTTGAGAATAGTGGAATAGGATATCAGTGAGTTAATGTTGGGAAATTAGGATGACAATTTAGTGTTCTATTATGTGGTTTGGAGGTAGAATTTCGGGGTGGTTTTTGTGATTTTTCTAGGGTGACGATTTCAGGAAAACCATAGTAAACTATCGTCGATTTCTATTTCCATGTGGTAGGATTAGACCTTAAATTAGTGATAAGAAGTGTGGGGTATTATAGATAGAATAGTAATATAAGGTTTGGATCCTCAGGATAATTTGGTGTGATTGCAGGATGGATCTAAGAGGTAGTAGCACCCATGTTAGTGGCGACAATGGAGCTGGACCTTTTGGTGCAGGAGGCAGTGACTCAGATGCTGTCTTATGCGGCATAGCTCAGCAGGTCATAGCTGAGATTGCTCGGAGCTCCAAGGAGCAAGGAGGTCCATCTACAGCTCAGGGATGCACGATAGAGAAGTTCACGAAGATGAACCCTCAAACATTTTCAGAAGCAGCTGATCCTGCAATTGCTAAGAATTGGATGCAGGAAATAGAGAAAGTACTGATGGTGTTGCACTGCACCAATGAGCAAAGAGTCCTCTATGCCACGTATAAGTTGGCAGGAGAGGCCGAGAGATGGTGGACGACCATGAAATTACTAGAGGAGCAGATACCTATTCCAGTGTCGATGACCTGGGTCCAATTTAGAGACATATTATTTGATAGATACTATCTTGCCATGGTTAGAGAGGCTAAAGTATAGGAATTTCTGAGCCTGTCTCAGGGATCGATGACAATTCAGCACACGGAGAAATCCATTGAGCTGTCATGATTCATTCCATATATAGTGCCAGATGAAGTTAAGAATAATGTTAGAGAGAGAGGCATAGGTGAGACATATATAAGCAAGTGGTAGTACTAAAATGCAAGATTTCTCTGAGCTGGTTGACAGAGCTACGGTAGCAGAGGAGAGTGAGCAGACAGATATGGGGGTATCGAGCTAGAGGAAGAGGCCCATGCATCTAAGTTTTCAGATGGGTTCCAGCCGAGGCCCATGGAGAGGAGATCGATATAGAGGAAGCCAGAGATAGATGATGGGGCACGGTGGTGTTTAGGGTGGGCAGATTATTCCTAACTGCCTTAGATGTGGTCGGAGGCATCCAGGTGAATGTACAATGGGAGAGAATGTCCACTATCAGTGTGGGAGATTCGCCTATATGACGTAGTCATGTCGGTAATCCCCGATTCACACACTAGCTCACAGACCACTTTAGGATGGTTATCATGCGCCCATGGAGGCCAATAGAGGAACACAGCACCAGCGAGTGTTTATGCTTTGACGCTGGGTGACACTGAGGCTGCTGGAGACGTTGTTACAGGTATACTTACTGCTTTATCATATAAAGTTATTATTTTATTTGACACGGGTGCCACCAATTCCTTTGTATCGTTGGGGTATGTTAAAGTAGTTGGGGTGGAAGCACAGTTGTTAGATGTTAAGTTGTTTGTAACCACGCCGATTGGATCTACTGTGAGGTGTAGGAAGGTACTTAGGGATTTTCTAGTGGCCATTCAAGGGAAAGTACTACCAGCTGATCTCGTGATACTAGATATGCGGGGATTTGATGTAATATTGGGTATGGATTGACTGGCAACTAATCATGCCAGCATATATTGCTATCAGAAAGAAGTGATTTTTAGACCCCTAAGTGAGCAAGAATATAGATTTGTGAGTTCACGTGTGTGTGTCTCGCCACAACTTGTTTCAGTTATTCAGGTGAGGAGATTAATTTAGGGTAGATGCTAGGGATATGTAGCTTACATAAAAAAGCTACCAAAGGAAGAACTGAAACAGGCTGATATTCCAGTGATCATAGAATTTATAGATATTTTTCCAAAGGAATTACCTAACTTACTACCAGACCAAGAGATTGAATTTACCGTGGATTTACTACTAGGGTCGGCATCGGTGTCTAAAGCACCATACCGAATGGCTCCAACCGAATTGAAGGAATTGAAAGATCAGTTGTAAGAATTGTTGGATAACAGACCTAGCATGTCGCCTTGGGGAGCACCAATCTTATTCGTGAAAAAGAAAGATGGGACCATGAGGATGTGTATCGATTATAGGGAAATAAACAAATTGACAATCAAGAATAAATATCCTCTTCCTAGAATTTATGATTTATTTGATCAGCTGTAGGGGACCCAGGTCTACTCTAAAATTGACCTTCAGTCAGGTTATCACCAGGTGAAAGTCAAGACAGAGGACATATCAAAGATAACATTCCGAACTAGATACGAGCACTACGAGTTCCTGGTAATGTCATTTGGGTTGACTAATACACCAACCGTATTTATGAATTTAATGAATTGGGTGTTCCATCAATACCTGAACCAATTCGTTGTGATTTTTATAGATGATATACTGGTTTACTCGAAGAGTTTTTAGGAGCACGAGCATCATTTAAGGCTGGTATTGCAAGTATTAAGAGAAAGGAAGCTTTATTGCGAAATTAAAGAAATACGAATTTTGGTTGAGGCTGGTTACTTTCCTCAAGCATGTGATCTCCGGGGATGGTATAATGATTGACTCAAGTAAGATAGAGGTAGTGGTGAGTTGGGTAAAGCCAGGAAATGTCCAGGAGGTCAGAAGTTTTCTGGGTCTGGCAAGCTATTACTGACGCTTTGTGGATGGTTTTTCCAGATTGTCGGGTTTGCTAACATGACTCACAAGGAAAAATGTGAGGTTTGAATGGATCGATGATTGTGGCCAGAGCTTCCAGGAGTTAAAGCGACAGTTGGTCTCTGCGTCGGTACTGTCTATTCCATTAGGGGAGGATGAATTTGTGATATACAGTGATGCATCTTTGAAGGGACTCATATGTGTGTTAATGTAGCATAGAAGAGTCATTGCCTACGCATCTAGACAACTTAAAGAGTATGAAAAGAATTACCCTATGCACGACGTAGAGTTAGCAGTAGTGGTGTATGCTCTAAAGATCTAGAGGCACTATCTTTATGGTGGGAAATGCGAGATTTTCATTGATCATAAAATCTTAAAATATTTCTTCACCTAGAAAGATTTAAATATGCGGCAGAGAAGATGGTTGAAGCTTATCAAGGATTATGATTATACTATCAACTACCACATAGGGAAAGCAAATGTAGTGGTTGATGCACTAATCAGGAAAACAACAGGAGTAGCGGTGTTAGCAATGGAGATTCAGCGCCCTATCCAGATGGATTTTGAGAGGTTAGGCATGGAGCTGATTGAGGGTGATCCCCAAGAATTTATTGCCAACCTGGTGTTACAACCTACATTACAAGAAAGAATTAAAGCTAGCCAGAGAACCGATCTAGAGTTAGCAGAGTTGATAGAGAAAGTGCAAGACAGGCAGAAGGAAGAGTTAAGTATATCAGATGATGGGGCCCTGGTGTTTCGTACCAGATTATGTGTTTTTGCAGATGCTTAGATCAGGAGATTTATCTTGGAGGAGGCTCATGGATCCCTATACATTGTGCATCCAGGTAGTACTAAAATGTATCGGGATCTACGAGAATCCTTCTGGTGGAGCGGTAAGAAGAAGGAGATTGCTGAATTCGTAAAGTAGTGCTTGATGTGCCAGTAGATAAAGGCTGAGCACCAGAGACCCGCATGGCATTTGCAGCCACTCTACATCCCTAAGTGGAAATGGGATCACGTCTCTATGGATTTTGTAACAAGACTACCGTTAGTGCGACAGGGACAAAATGCTATTTGGGTGGTTGTAGATCAACTAACAAAAACCGCCCACTTCATCCCTAATAAAGTCAACTATTTTATGGACAGGCTAGCAGAGTTGTATATTGAGGAGATAGTTTGCTCCCATGGTGTGCTGGTGTGCATAGTCTCAGACCGTGACCCCCGATTTACGTCACAATTTTGGAGGAGTTTTGAGGAGGCTATGGGGTCACAGTTAGCTTTCAGCACAACTTTTCATCTTCAGACTAATTGGTAGACAAAGAGGATGATTCAGATACTTAAGGATATGCTGCGTGCATGCGTGCTGGATTTTGGGGGTAGTTGGACCTAGTATTTGCCGTTGGTCGAGTTTGCATATAATAACAGTTATCAGACCAGCATCGTGATGACACCTTACAAGGCTTTGTATAGTAGGAGGTGTCATTCTCCATTATACTAGGATGAAGTGGGTGAGAGGTGAGTTTTGGGACTAGAATTAGAGCATGAAGCGTACGATAAAGTCCGACTAATTAAAGAGTGAATCAGTGCAGCTCAAAGTTGGCAGAAAAGCTATGCAGATACTCGCCGTCGGGAGTTAGAATTTGACGTGGGAGATCGGTATTTCTGAAGGTAGCTCCATTGAGAGGAGTTACGAGATTTGGGAAGAAGAGTAAGTTGAGCCTTAGGTACATTGGCCCATTTAAGATACTTGAGAGGGTGGGGTCAGTTGCCTACAAGCTAACTCTGTCACCAGCCCTATCTAGAATACATGACGTATTTCATGTTTCTATGTTGAGGAAATATGTCCCAAACCCTTCCCACGTGGTAAGCTACGCAGAGATAGAGCTAAGAGATTCACTGACATATGAGGAAACACTAGTGCAGATCTTAGACAGGAAGGAACAGGAACTATGCACCATGAAAATTCAATTAGTGAAATTCCTATGGAGGAACCATACCATAGAGGGAGCCTCATGGGAACTAGAGGAGGATATCATATGGAAACCCACACCTATTTAGTGGGATACAGTAATAGTCAGTGTTGTTCAGGTAATGATAATTCTATTTTATTTAATACAAAGTGATGAATGTATAGTTGTATTTTAGATTATAGGATAGATATTGTTTTGGTTTTGGGAGAATTTTATTTTATGAGTTTATTTGTAATCTCCCAAAACCCTGAAAGGAACCACGATATTCCTTTGCCATAAGTGAGGGTAAGTAATAAGATAAGTACCATTTTCCTTAATGGATGGTGTTCAATACAGATAGCAAATTTAGATGACAAAATTTTATAAGGAGGGAAGAATGTAGTAACTTGGGTAATTATAGAATTAAATAATTAATAAAAGAGAGAGAAGATAAATTTTTCAAGGGGGTTCAGCAGGGTCTTGTCGACGAATGCAAAGAGTTCGTCAACGAGTGGCTTTTTGGTAACGTCAATAGGGAAACGTGTCCCGTCGATGAAAAGATACCGAGAGAGGTGTTTTTAGGGCTTGAAATTCATCGATGAGGGATAAATGTTCATCGATTAACTCCTTTTTTGGACTCGTCAACTACGTGACGTGGCTCGTTGATGAGGCCACGCGGACAACACTTTATATATAGCCCTAAAACCGATTTTTAGTGAGAAAATTCATTTTATCAGTCTTCTCTCTCTCTAACTTGGTTTCTCTCACTTCTCTCTACAAATCTGGCCCCGTCTCTCCCCCGTTTGACGATCAGAAGCTACCACGGTGATCCTGGGGAGATTCTCTACAACTTAGTCGGACTAAAATCTAGATTTGAGACGTTTGGGAACCATCCCAAAATCAGGGTAAGTAGATTATTTAGGTATTTCTAATATTAGTAGGCTCATTTAAGTCCAGATTTTGTATTATATGAGAATATACTGGAGTTTTGTGGAATAAAATTAGGGTGTTATGTTTTCAGGCTTAGGGTGTTTTGGGACCTGGCAAGCATGGTTTGAGGATCCCAGCGTGTTTCTTATCTGGATCCCAAGTAAATTATAGATAAATTATAGTTTAGGAAATTACGAGTTTGGAGATTTAGAAAATATGAATGTGATGATTTTCTGGGGAATTCAGTGATTTATTGAGGAATTGATATATATGTATTATTTCAGGATTTTGAGTATAGTACGCCGAGGGCGTGGGAGTGGAGTTGGAGGCAAGCCTCCAAGTTGGTTAGGTAAGGGAAATATGATATGTTAGAAACTTCAGAAAGTTTATAGAAATTATGTGTTTTCTAAATTATTACTCAGTTTACACATTATTAGTATATCAGAAAATACAGTTTTTCAGTATATAAGGTAATTACTTGTTTTGTTGTGTGGCATGAGATTTTAACAGATTAGTACAGAAATTATACAGTTTCCAAATTATTATGATTTATAGTATCTATACAGAAATATGTTTATGAGACCTTATCAGATCAGTATAGAAACGATACAGTTTTCAGATTGGAATGATTTATATATTATTATTATGCAAAGATATGTTTTAGCAGATTTTACAGGAGTATGAATTAAAGTGTTTATACAAACAATTATTTTAGAGCATGTGCAGATTACCATGATTTTCAAAATACTAAAGTCATAACACTATGATATTACAACTTATACAACTCAGATAATACAGTATTCTCATATCAGTTTCCGGTGTCATGGTTATTTTCCATAACACTATGATATTACAGTTTATACAACTCAGATAATACAGTATTTTCATATTTGTTTTCGGTATTATGGTTATTTTCCATAACACTATGATATTACAGTTTATACAGTACAAATATTACATTATATTCATATTAGCTTTCGGTGTTATGATTATTTTGGAATCATAATGAAAGAGCAAGATAATTATGTATATTAGTACTATATAGTATCTGACCCTGAGGAACTGGTTTAGTAAATATTCAGTTATTAGAGCACGGTACAGTTGCTATTTCAGATAAGAGTGCAACCACACATCTTACACAGTGTGTGGAAGGTTTTCGTCAACCGTGCTTGGAGGGATTGCGGGCTCCTCAAAAGTCTGGGTTGAGGTGGCCGGTTTGATGAGGTAGATGCCAGTATCGTGCCTAGGAGATGTTGCAGATTGGTTGGGCTGAAGATTGGCATAGTTACAGTTGACTTACCTGGTAGGCTAACCAGAGTTAAGTCCCGCCTACGAGCCACACAATTCTATCATGAGGGGTTAAATCTTGACGTATAGTTTTTCAGGGTATTTTCACCGTTATGTATATGTATACAAATTTACAGAATATCCATAGACATATTACAATACTAGAAGTATGAATAAGTAGAAACTCAGATATCACAGATATATTTTAAACCATAAAAGATATGAAATGTGTTGTCTATTGTCTTCTCAAATTCCACTGTTTCAGTTACTTATCAATATAGTATTATGTAGCTCTGTTGCCACACATTGGTAATAGAATATTTCCTCTTACTGAGCGTTGTCTTACCCCAGCGATTTAATATTTTTCAAGTGATCCAGTTAGGCGAGCGGATCAGAATCGCAGATAGAGAGGGTGATTATGCTACCCTACTTGTAAGGTAAGTGTAAACATGAGATTGTATTTTTGAGTAGATGATACTGGGGTGATGTGTGTATATGTACGTATGGTTTGGGAATTACTAAATTCTGGTATTGTTTATATGGATGAATAGTTTTATGTTTTTCCGCTGCTTAGGTGTGTAATATAATCAGGCTTTCCTCAGTGCTTGCTTGGGGCCTGAGATGTTATAGCAGATTACACAGGAGTATCATAATGTTATGTTTTATAGATTATTTTATAAAAAAATGGTATAGAATTTCAGGTCGTTACATAAATGGTGTTTAGTCCCAGGGAGTGTCTTTTATGCATATCTGTTAATTTATGTAAATGGTGTTATTATTTATTGAACTGGTTTATACTGAGGAAGTACATATTTTTCAACTGAAAAGGTGTGAGTGTTTGTATATAAATTAAAATGCATGAATATTTATAGTGAAGTAAACTGTTCGCTCGGGGGCTTGCTGAGAAAGGCGAGTACCCTGATGCGTATCAGTTGTAGCCATACTAGGTTGCATAACGTATTAGAGCAGAGAGGAGTTACATGTATGGGCGTGCAATCTCCCCTATCCTCGGGAACTTTCACTAATAAATAGTTGTGTGTGTGTGAGTATGGTCGGGCAATGATTTTCTAATTATGGTTAATTAACAACTGATGATATTTTGTATACATTAAAACTCACATTGGCCACACATTGATATTAACTTAATCTGCCTTACTGAGAAGTGTCTCACCCCAATATACAAATCATTTTTCAGGACCATCTCGAGATTGAGCTTAGCAAGCTCCGGGGCAAGGTGATAGCTAGTTTCAGTTTTTGTGAATGTTTGTAAGAACTCTAATGTATTAAGTTTTATTTGAAGTCCCTGGATGTGAATGATGGCTGTATGGACTTAGTTGGTTTTGTATGATTTTATGGATTGTATTATGAATACTTGGAGACTTTTGTGTATAAGGTAGTTTAGAACTCTGGTAATGTATTTAGAGGATGTATCATTTATTTTCACTGCATTTATACAATGAATATGGTATCAGGTACTCAGACGTCACTAAAGTAGCACCTAGGCCATGTGGCGGGTCAAGGTGTTACAGTTGGAGTTCGCAACAACCAATAATGATGTCAACTATGAGGCTTTACTGGTAAGGTTGCGACTATCAATATCTCTTGGAATAAAAAAGCTTCGGGTCTCAAGCAATTCCCAGCTAGTGGTTAAGCAAGTAAGAGGCAAATTCGAAGCTAGAGATCAAAAGATGAAGAGATATCTGGGAAGGGCACATGAATATATCCAAATGTTCTCTCAATTTACCATCGAACACATCCCTCAAGCAGAAAATACAAAAGCTAATGTACTGGAGAAATTAGCCTCAGCTTTAAAACCAAATTGGGAGAACGTTGTCTACTTAGAACAAATATAGAAGCCAACTTACGAGAAGCCCAAAAGTAATGAAGCAGTTTTTGAGGAGAATGAAAATATTGAAGGACCGTTTTGATACAGTACCTTCACAAGTACCTATCAGATGACAGGAAGTAGTCCTTAAGGATAAGAAGCAAGGCAGCCACATACATGATTATAGACTAAGAGCTGTATAGGCAATCCTTGTCATTGTCGTATTTACAATGCTTAGGCAGCAAAGAAAGGGAGTATATACTTAGGGAAATTCATGAAGGCATATGCGGGAACCATTTGGCTAGTAGAGCCTTGGCCCACAAAGCGCTGTGGCAAGGGTACTATTGGCCCACTAAGAGAAAAGACGCAATCGAATTAGTAAAACGGTGCAACAGATGCCAAAAGTGCTCCAGCATACCACATTTGCCAACCAACATGCTATCCCCCTTAACCAGTCCTTGTATTTTTTCTCAATAGGGACTTGACATTCTAAGGCCTCCACCACAAGCAGTTGGACAACGAAGTTCTTACCGGTGGCCATCGACTACTTCATAAAATAGGTAAAAGTTGAAGCTTAGTCCCATATAACAGAGCGCAACATCACCAAGTTTGTATGGGTTTCGATGGTCTACAGATTTAGAGTACCTTGA
The DNA here is from genome assembly GCF_029873635.1 of Malania oleifera. Taxonomy (NCBI): domain Eukaryota; kingdom Viridiplantae; phylum Streptophyta; class Magnoliopsida; order Santalales; family Ximeniaceae; genus Malania; species Malania oleifera. The sequence continues at coordinate 76,688,824 of NC_080424.1, read as the reverse complement.
GCCATTGTTACAGACCACGGGAGGTAGTTCGACAACAATCATTTCAAAGCTTTTTACGTTGATCTTGGCATAAAGCTAATCTTTGCATCTATGGCACATACGCAAAGCAATGGACAGGTAGAAAACATGAACATAATGATTCTGTAGGGCCTAAAAACACTTCTGGAGTCATCACAAGGTAGGTGGGTAGAGGAGCTCTCGTCAATCATATGGGCATACCATACAACTCGGCGAGCAGCTACGAGGGAAACTCCTTTCCTGCTCGCCTTTGGAGCAAAGGCGGTCATCCCTGCAGAGATAGGAATCCTTTCCTAGCGAAGACAACATGTCAATGAAGAAGGGAACTATGAGGAATTTAGAGTAGAATAGATTTGGTGGAAGAGAAGCAATACCAAGCATATATCAAGGTTGCGGCTTATCAATAGAGGGTGGCTATATATTACAATGTTCAGGCTAGAGCACAAACTTTTAAAGTAGGTGATTTAGTCTTGAGAAAAGTACGACACAACCCTGCAGAACCTGGACCGAGTAAGTTGAAGCCCAACTGGGAGGGGCCATATTTGATAGCCACACCAAAATAAAGCAATTGAAGGCTGGTGGCCTTTGCAGATGAGGAGAGCAGCAAAGCACACTAGGGTAAGGTACGAGTTGGGGGCCAGTTGGCTAGGAGCTAAGCTATAAAATCGCAGTACTTCAGAGAAAAAGGGGTGGAAAGGTAGCTCGAGACCAAGGTCAATATTGTCCGTGTATAAGCAGACCTCATTAGGACTAGGCTGTTAGGCAGACTCAGAACTAGTGGGCAGCCAAAGTTGAATATTATCTAGAATGTAATACCAGTGTTGCAAGTTATGCAAGTCTTCGTGGGTTATGCGTGACCTAGCGTTTGAGCCTTAGAGAACTCCATCTCAAATGAAGGGATATACTTCAAAGGACAAGAGAAAAAACAAGTAGTACTCTCCTGAAAAAAGGATCGAAAGGCAAACTTTCAACAATCTTTAAAGAACATTTGAAGAACACGTGAAGAACGTGAAGAACACATCAAGAACATGAATAATGTATAAAGAACGTATGAAGAACAGAGCAAAAGTGATGTGCATACAAAGACAATACCGAGGGAAACAAGCAAAAATAGAGAAACTTCAAAAGGGAGGATGAAAGGGCGTACTTAGAAAATGTAAGAGAAACTTTCGTTGGATACAAGGAAGGAATGAACAGGCACACACCTTTTATAGAGCAAAATTGGCACGACCACACCAATCACACATTATAAGAAGGTGGGAATCACTAGGAGGCACGAATCTCACCAATCACACATCACAAAAAGGCGGGAATCACTAGGAGGCACGAATCTTAAGAACGTTTGCAACCCAAAATAGTTACATATCTCGAACAAGTAAACATCCCAAACAGGTGCGTATCCCAAACGGACACGCATCCCCAACCAGGTGCATATATCGAACGGGCACATCCCAAAAAAGGTATGTATCCTAAATGAGCACACATCCCAAATAGGTATGTATCCCAAAAGGGTACGCATCCCAAATAGGTTCGTGCTCTGAACGAGCATGCATACTGAAAAGGTTCTTATCCTTAAAAATAACTACAAGCTTCGAAGAACGGCTACAAGCCCAAAAAAATCTCAAATCCTGAAAATACGACTCAATTAATAAGCAAAAATCATGAGGCCTCATGACAACCCAAAATAGATGAGCAAAGCTCATGAGGCGCAAGAGAACGACCCAACTGATGAACAAGAAAACGGCCCAACTGATGAGCAAAGCTCATGAGGCCCCAAGACAACCCAAAGAGATGAGCACAACTCATGAGGTGCAAAAGAACAACATAATTGATGAGCAACACTCATAAGGTCTAAAGATAATCTAAAGCTGCTCGACCTAAGAGTTGCATTAAAGAACTACCAGAATTGAGCTGCTCGATTTAAAGGGCACCTTAAAAAGGCTCGGAGTGAGCTACTTGGCTTAAAGAGTTGCATAGAGAGATGCTCAAATTGAAGCTACTCGGCCTAAGAGTTGCCCCAAAGAGATGCCCAAAGGCTACTACTCGGCTTAGAATACCTTAAAGAGCTGCTCGACTTAAAGGGCACTTGAAAGAGCTACTCAGTTTAAAGCTGCTCGGCCTAAGAGTTACCTAAGAGGCTGCTTGGATTTAAGTTGCTCAACTTGGAATACCTTAAAGAGCTGCTTGAATGGAGCTGCTTGGCTTAAAAGGCGCCTGAAAGAGCTACTCGGGTTAAAGGGCACCTTAAAAAGCTGCTGGGCTTAAAGTGTTACGCACAGAGCTGCTCGAATTGAAGCTACTCGGATTAAAGATGCTCGGCCTAAGATTTGCCCCAAAGATCTGCCCAAAGGCTACTTGGATTGAAGCTACTCGACTTAGAATACCTTAAAGAGCTACTCAGATGGAGTTGCTCGACTTAAAGGGCACCTGAAAGAGCTACTCGGTTTAAAGCTTCTTGGCCTAAAGAGTTGCTTAAGTGGTTGCTCAGATTGAAGCTGCTCGGCTTATAATACCTTAAAAAGTTATTCGGATGGAGCTGCTCGACTTAAAGAGTTACACAAAGAGCTACTCAGATCGAAGCTACTCAGATTAAAGCTGCTCGACCTAAGAGTTGTCCTAAAGGGTTGCTCAGATTGAAGCTGTTCAGCTTAGAAAACCTAAAAGAGCTGCTCGGTTTAGAGGGAACTTAAAAAAGCTGCCTAGATAAAGATGCTCAGTTGAAGAGTTGCCCAAAAGGCTACCCAGATTGAAGCTACTTGGATTAATGTTTCTCGAGAAGCTGCTTGGATTATTCTATCCAAACAGCTGCTCGGCTGAAGAGTTGCCCAAAAGGCTGCCTGGATTGAAGCTGCTCGGATTAATATTTCTCGAGATGCTGCTCGGATTATTCCATCCAAACAGCCGCTCGGAAGTACACCAAAACCTCGTATAGAAAATGATCCGACATTTAACTAAGCGACTCGGACAAGCTGATAGTATAATAACCCGAGAAAAAAAATTAATTAATTAAAATTATTAATCAATTAATTAGTTAAGCATTATTAAATTAATGTGTTAAATAAACAAATAAAAAGAAATAGTATGAAAAAAAATTAAGACTAATTATTAATTAATTAATTAATTATTATTGAATTATCTACATAAATAAATAAATAAAAGGAATAGTGTGGAAAAGAAAAAAAATTGAAATAAAGATATATATATATATAATATAATATAATATAATGTAATATTAAAATAATATATATTAAATGTAATAAGATGGATTGGATTTCAATTTGAAATCCAATTCCATCTTTATCCTCTCTACATCTCTCCAGTCACTTTCTGCGTCTGTCTCTCACCTCTCCACTTCTCCGTCTCCGTCTCTCTCTCTTCTCAATTTCTCGGCCGATATTCGACCAATCGAAAAACGAAAGATGCCGTTAGATTTCTAACTCTGCCACCGACATTTCTACTGGAGCGGATTTGTCGTGGGAGCGACGTAGGCATCATTCCTGGGGTAAGGTAACTTTCCCCTAATTTCTCAATTTCTCGTTAAATCTGCCATTTAATCGACGATTAGGCACCACCACGGGGTCCTAGTCGTCGTCATCATCATTTTGGCATAGGTAATTTTTCAATTGAGGTTTTCTAGGAAATATTGAAATAATATTTTATTCAAAATTAATTACATGGAATTAGGATATTTGATTTAGGGTCCAGGTGAGCGCCGCATGTATTTTTCGGGATCCCTGTTGGCGTAGTTCAAGAAATCAGATAAAGAGAAATTATATATTAAATTAGAATTTATGAAATTAAAGCAAATAATTTACGTTATATTTTATGTATGTTTTGGTGTGAATTATTAAAATGCCTACCATGTAAAACTATGATTTCTAAGCTTAGGACCATTTATTTAGTTATATATTTGTGCAAATGAACTAAAGAAAGTGGAAGAAATTTTATGGATAATTATGCAAGAAATTGAAATTATATTTTCAGTAATTAAATGTTAAATGTGGGTTGGCCTATTTTATAAGAATATGTATGAATTTTACTGCTAAATTGTGTGGCATGAGATTCTGTGCAAATATATATTAAATATATGAGATACAAGTTAAGTAAGTAAAGCATTGAGAATAAAACATGAAATGGACTATGTTGCTTGTATATGTTAATGCAACCATGTAAACAGTTGAAAAATGCTAGGTAAACAGCTGAAAATTGTTGGGTAAAACAGCTGAAAGATGTTGGGTAAAACAGATAAAAGATGCTGGGTAAATGTGCAACAGCTGAAAAATGTTGGGTAAAACAGTTGAAAGATGCTGGGTAAATGTATGACAACTGAAAAAATGCTGGGTAAAACAGCTGAAAGATGCTGGGGAAAATAGTTGAAAGATGCCGGGTATGAAATGAAATGAAATGAAAAGGGAACTAAATGAAATAGAAATGAAATGTGAAATGTGAATAATGTAAAATGAGAAAGAGTCATTTAAAGTGAAATGAAGTGAAATGTTAAGTTTATGAACATGAACATAAGTGAATGGTTGAATAATGACAGAAAGAATAATTTATTATGGTATTAGCAGTATTTATGCTAGTAGAACATGTTACGATTAGGGCGAGGCATACTCTTCGCTTGAGGGCTTGCCGAGAAAGGCAAGTGCCATAGTTATATTAGATGAAGCAGTAGGCTGCATAATGTGTTAGGGCAGAGAAAAACTACTTGTATGGGTGGGTAGATTTCTCTATTCTTGGGGGCCTTTGCCGGTAAGCTATTGTTGAACGGTGTGAGTACGAGATCAATCTAACACTTGAGAGCTTATTGAGTAAGGTGAGTGCCCTGGTATGCTTTATTAGTGACCTTAGGGTTACATAAATATCAGAGCAGAGGGGTGTTACCTGTATGGGCGGGTAATCACCCCTATCCTCGGGTAATCTCGTGGGTTAAATCTCTACATGTGATTGATTAGGTTCAGAGAATGATTTCAAAAATTATGTTAACGATTTTTAAATGTTAAATTTTATGCTATTAGATAAACTCATGATGGCCACACACTGTTTTAATATATTATTTTTTCCTTTACTGAGATGTGTCTCACCCGAATATAAATTTATCTTTTTCAGGATTTCCTCGAGATCGAGCTTTGAGAGCTCGAGGTTTTTATAGCATTATTAGGAAATAGAAAAAGAAAATGGTATATTTCTATGTTTTTATGTTTTAAGTCTTCTAAATATTATGAATGGTTGTGAAACATATTGGTATTGTGAATACTAAATATTTTTGAGAGATATGTGTATATATGGGAATACAGTTGGATGCATGATTTATTATGGTGTGTAGATAGATGTAGAAAACTCTAGTATTATATTTGTTGAAAGATTGTAGTTATGTTTTTCATTACGTATATGTTGATTATGGATTACCAGGGATTTTATGAGGTATAACGCGCCAGACCCGGGTTTAAGGGTTCGGGGCGTTACATTGTGGTATCAAAGCAATGTCCAGCGAGAAGTGTGATTAGATTTATATCGCCTGGATATGGAAATGTTAGAGTATTATGTTAGGAATGATTTATACTAGAGTATATGATTGAGTTGCGATAAGGATAGTGATGGGTAGATTAAGATACCATTAGAAATTTTGAGTTGTGTTTCGTAAGTTTGGGGCAGAAATCCCTGGATGGTCTTCTGTGTTTTTCTGAAGAAGTAGTTAGCTTCAGAAAATCATGGTAGATCCATCAATGGTAATGTTTCTGAGTAGAGAAATTCGAACTTGGGGTTCGAATTCGACAGTTAGGTTAGTTGATTTTAGAGGTTATGATATTGGGAGAAATCAGCAGATACCACTAGGTAGAGGTGGACGAGGACGTGATTATACGATGGTCCTGGATGGGGCAGATAAAGCCAATGGGGCAAGTATAGGTTTATAATTAAGATAACAATGATTTAATTTGGTTATGGATGATTGATTAGTAAAGAAATTTCGAGGACGAAATTTTCTAAAGGAGGGAATAATGTAATAACCTGAGAAAAAAAATTAATTAATTAAAATTATTAATCAATTAATTAGTTAAGCATTATTAAATTAATGTGTTAAATAAACAAATAAAAAGAAATAGTATGAAAAAAAAATTAAGACTAATTATTAATTAATTAAATAAATAAATGGAATAGTGTGGAAAAGAAAAAAAAATTGAAATAAAGAGTTTAAGTATATATATATAAAATATAATATAATATAATATTAGAATAATATATATTAAATGTAATAAGATGGATTGGATTTCAATTTGAAATCCAACTCCATCTTCATCCTCTCTGCATCTCTCCAGTCACTCTCTGCGTCCGTCTCTCACCTCTGCACTCCTCTGTCTCCGTCTCTCTCGCTTCTCAATTTCTCGGCGGATATTCGACTAATCGAAAAACGGAAAATGCCGTTAGATTCCTAGGTCCACCACCGATATTTCTACTAGAATGGATTTGTCGTAGGAGCGACATAGACATCATTCCTGGGGTGAGGTAACTTTCCCCTAATTTCTCAATTTCTCGTTAAATCTGCCATTTAATTGACGATCAGGCACCCTCACGGGGTTCTAGTCATCGTCGTCATCATTTTGACGTAGGTAATTTTTCAATTGAGGTTTTCTAGGCTTTACTCCAAAGCGAGAGTAGGATTTAGGAAATTTGATAATTTGACTATATTTAAGGGTATATTTATTTATTTAGAATTTATGGATTTAGGAAATATTGAAATAATATTTTATTCAAGATTAATTACATGGAATTAGGATATTTGATTTAGGGTCCGGGTGAGCGCCGCAAGTATTTTTTAGGGTCCCTATTGGCGTAATTCAAAAAACCAGGTAAGAGGAAATTATATATTAAACCAGAATTTATGAAATTAAAGCTAATAATTTACGTTATATTACATGTATGTGTTTGGTGTGAATTATTAAAATGCCAACCATGTAAAACTATGATTTCTAAGCCTAGGACCACTTATTTTGTTATGTATTTGTGCAAATGAACTGAAGAAAGTGAAAGGAATTTTCTGGATAATTATGTAAGAAATGGAAATTGTATTTTCAGTAATTAAATGCTAAATGTGGGTTGGCCTATTTTATAGGAATATGTATGAATTTTACTACCAAATTGTGTGGCATGAGATTCTGTGCAAATATATGTTAAATATATGAAATACAAGTTAAGTACGTAAAACATTGGAATAAAACATGAAATGAACTATGGTGCTTGTGTATGTTAATGCAACCATGTAAACAGTTGAAAAAGGTTGGGTAAACAGCTGAAAAATGTTGGGTAAAACAACTGAAAGATGCTGGGTATGAAATGAAATGAAATGAAATGAGAAGGGAAATGAATGAAATGGAAATGAAATGTGAAATGTGAATAATGTAAAATGGGAAAGAGTCACTTAAAGTGAAATGAAGTGAAATGTTAAAATTATGAACATAAACATAGGTGAATGGTTGAACAATGACAGAAAGAATAATTTATTATGGTATTAGCAGTATTTATACTAGTAGATCATGTTACGATTGGGGCGAGGCGTACTCTTCGCCCGAGGGCTTGCCGAGAAAGGCGAGTGCCCTAGTTGTATCAGATGTAGCAGTAGGTTGCATAACGTGTTAGGGTAGAGGGAAACTACTTATATTGGTAGGTAGATTTCCCTATTCTTGGGGGCCTTTGCCGGTAAGCTATTATTGAACAGTGTGAGTAATAGATCAATCTAACACTTGAGGGCTTACTGAGTAAGGTGAGTGCCCTGGTATGCTTTATTAGTGACCTTAAGGTTACAGAAATATTATAGCAGAGGGGTGCTACCTGTATGGGCGGGTAATCATCCCTATCCATAGGTAATCTCGTCGGTTAAATCTCTGTATGTGATTGATTAGGTTCAGAGAATGATTTCAAAAATTATGTTAACGATTTTCAAATGTTAAATTTTATGTTGTTATATAAACTCATGATGGCTACAAACTGTTTTAATATATTATTTCTTCCCTTACTGAGATGTGTCTCACCCGAATATGAATTTATCTTTTTTAGGATTTCCTCAAGATCGAACTTTGAGAGCTCAAGGTTTTTATAACATTATTGGGAAATAGACAAAGAAAAGGGTATATTTCTATGGTTTTATGTTTTAAGTCTTCTAGATATTATGAATGGTTGTGAAACATACTTGTATTGTGAATACTAAATATTTTTGGGAGATATGTGTATATATGGGAATATAAGTGGATGCATGATTTATTATGGTGTGTAGATGGATGTAGAAAACTCTGGTATTATATTTGTTGAAAGATTGTAGTTATGTTTTTCGCTGCGTATATGTTGATTATGGATTACAAGGGATTTTATGAGGTATAACGCGCCGGACCCGGGTTTAAGGGTTCGGGGCGTTACAGATAGCATTGCAGGCAAGCTGTAAACGGCTCGGATCCAACGTAGGTGGCTCGGACAAATTGGTAGCACCGTGGAAAAGTTTAGAGCGGCTTAGATGAAACCAAGGCGGCTCGGACAAGCCGGTGGCACCGTGGATGAGTCAAGAGCAATTGAGATGAAACCAAGGCAACTCGGATGAGTAGAAATCAGCTCGTCATTTAAACAAATCAACGTAGACGAGCCTATAGCACCACAAATGAGTCCGGAATGACTCGAATGAATGTAAGGCAACATGGAAAAACTCTTATGCGGCTCAGACAATACCATGAGTGAGTAAAGAACAACTCAAATGAAGCAAAAGGCGGTTATTTTCCAAACAACACTTAAGCCTTCAAACTTTGAAATTCAGTTCCAAAAATTCGAAACCTGGGGGGAAATTGATACACCTAAAAAATATCCTCATTAAAGAGGGGGACTAGAATTTGACTTCCTCATTAAAACGTCTTCTATAGACACACGAGAAGATCAAATCTCTCACATTGATGGGGGAAGTTACAAAACTATCAAAGTGAATGTTCTTAAAGGCTAGAGCGATTCACGCCTGTGTAATAATGTGCTCATAAAAAAACCATATCACCACAGGGTCAAACTCCAATACTATAAAAGGGGACATGAAGAAGAGGTAAGGGCATCTTATTCAAACCCATTCTTTACTGTTGCAAAAAACCTCTCGACAAAATCCCTTACTTAGGCATCAGAGCAATCCCCCATAGTACACCTCGAGTCCTCCAAGCCATTCTTACTCTCTCTTTTTCAGGTGGTGGTCGTGATCGAAGAACATGTCAAAGATCATTCTATTTTATTCAGCAACAGAAGCATTCTGACTTATTATTCTCGACTATCTCCACTTATTTCCAACAATGACATGTTGTAGAGTAGTATACTTTTCAATTCCTAACATATGTTCAATATGATTTCCTAAATGATCAATGATTTCCATCAGAAGTTGTAATTGTAGTGTAGCATACTTTTCAATTCCAACATATGTTGAATATGATTTCCAAAAATAAATGAAAGGCTACAAAGATGCCAAATATATAAGAGATAAATTGATTTTTCTTTTCCAATCTCTTAAGTGATGTTTGAATAATTTTTTTTTTACTTAATTCCCAAAATCTCTTTCTAAATGCATGTGCTATCAAGTTTCTCCTTTATTTTCCATAAGCATTTATTTATCTTTTATCTTATAAGCATGAACCCAAATTACCCATAAGAACTATTTAGATTTGCAATTATTTCATGCCAATTTCATAATGGTTAATGGTTGCCAAACTCCATTATGAAGGCATTTTTAGCCCTAGCTCTCTTTTTGATAAGTTTAGATATATCTTTTCACTTACTTTACAAGATGAGGAATTCCAATCATTATCTTTCCATGAAATTAAGGATTTATCTACCCCACTTTTTTTTATAACAACTGTTGGAAGGTAGTTAGTATACGCCTAGTAAAAATGGAAACTCAATAATATTGTTCTTATTAATTGCAATATCCCTTCAAAGACAGAAGTTATTGTTTGAAAAATAACATAAGAGAAAAATAAATATTTATAAAATTAATATTAAATAAAAAACATAAATATTTATCAAAAGTTGAGACGTGGAAGGACTACTATCATTAAAATCAGTTTCGCTCTTATTGAGAAAATATCTCGATGCATACATTATTGCGCACATGACCTACTGGATTAATCAACAAACTTGATTTTGAATGTATTCACAAAATACAAAGTGTCGCGACGTTCCAGGACGCGAACTTGAAAAAGTGGATTTTTAAAATAATATTTTCGTGGAAAACATGGTGTATGGAGTCACCACTAACCTTTTGGAGTGTGGTTAGAACACTTGATTACTACCCAATTAAGGGTAGAATCGGTCTGCGCTACCAGAATCGGACTCAAGAGTTTGGTTATGCGGGGGGAAGATATTAGCACCCCCTATACGTCCGTTCTTACGAACGATACCAAATCAATCGAAAATTATCCCATAAATCAAACCTAACAAGCCTTCAAAATTACACCCTTTCAAAAAGTGTGAAGAAAATGTACAAAATAAAATATTATATAGATATTTCCTTAGAACCGGGGCATACCATACTCCGAAGAGCTCAATGCCTCCCATTGCAATCATCGGGATAAGAAAATCGAGAAAATAGGGTAAAAAATACACTCCTGGGGTTTTTGAAATCTTTATAGGATTTTCTAAATATGAAAAATAATATTTCGGGAGGTTTTTTGAATTTATTCGGGATAGAAAAGAGTGCCAAAAATGATTTTAAAGTTTTAAAATATTTTTCTTGACTTTTTCTTTATTTTTTTGAATTTTTAAAATTTTCCAGAATTTTTGAATTACATTACGAAAAGACAATTAAGAAAAAACAACGAAGATTGAGTTAAAATATTTTTAGAATTTTCACACGAATTTTTTGAATTTTTTTGGGTGATTTTTCTAAAATTTTTATGAATTTTTAAGGGTTTTCAAAAGTTTAAATATAAAATAAAATAAAAGGCTAAATCGATTTCATACCAGTTCAGAGGACCCAGCCGGTTCGGGGAGAACTGGTTCATTTAGGGGTCAACCAGTTTAAGGTCTTGGTCAAGACCATGAATATTCGTAGTGTAGTAACTCGGACAATTATAGAAATTAAATAATAAAGAAAGAAGAGGGAAAAGGGTTTTCAAAGGGGGCCTTAGCTGGGTCTCGTCGACAAGCGTAGAGTGCTCATTGACCAGCTGTCTTCTTAGGCACGTCTACGTGGACACATGCCTTGTCAATGAGAACTTACAGTGGGGGCTGATTTCAACGTCTAAGACTCGTCGACGAGGGCTAGGTCTTCGTCAACGAACTCCCTTTTTGGACTCGTCGATAAGGTGTCGTGGCTTGTTGATGAGGCTACATGGCAGGAGGTCTATAAATAGCTGAAAATCACATTTCAGCGAGAGAAAACATTTTCTCTCATCTTTATCTCTCTCCTTCAGAGCTTTCTCTACTTCTCTCTAGATTCCTCGCCCTATTTCTCTATGTTTCGATGATCAGAAGCCGCTACATTGATCTTGGAAAGATTCTCTACAAGTCTGCTGGAGTAAATTGTTGGTTAAGCAAACTTGGACATCATCCCAAAATCAGGGTAAGTAGATTATGTGGGTATTTTCAGTATTATCAGGCTCATTTGGGTTTAGATTTTGTGTTGTATGGGAGTATACTGAAGTTTTGTGAAGTGAAATAAGGGTATTATATTTTCAGGGTTAGGGTGTTTTTGGGACTCTGCAGGCATGGGTTGAGGACCCCTGGGGATGTCTTTCTAAGAGCCCAGGATTTTTGGTATTATGGATGTTTGGGCATGAGTTAGAATTTAGTAGAAGAGCCTAATTGTTAGATAAGGGGAATAAATTATGTCAGGTATTTTCAGAAGTTTAACTGATTTAAACAGAGCATGTGATTATGGAAATATTAAATATGATTTTTCTGAATTATCAGGTTTAAGGTAATAGAAAGTTTGAATTAATTATTATACGTATGTCATGGGAAAAATCAGTTGTTGAATTTAAGTAAGATTTTAGAGTTGAGTATATGTTTATTTCTAGCAGAAGTATATAGATATTTTAAACAGATCATTATACCTGAATTATCACTCAAGTTGTGTGGCATGAGTAAATAAATTTGTTATAGCATTCATTTTCAGAAATTACATATGTTATAGTATAGTATTTGGGAATACGATTGTTAAACAGGAAAATAGATTTAATATGTATTATTAGAGAATAATCAGGGTAGATTTTATGTTTAGAATATTACTTATACTTGTGTGGCATGAGCATGTTTTTCTATGAAAATTATGTTATATCGAAATACTATGATTTCCCAGAATAAGCATGTTATAATAAGTTTTCAGGAAAACCATAAAACAGTACATGAACTATGGTTTAAAAATATTACGTTAATAAAGTAGAAAATTCATGTTTAGTAAGTTATGATATGGCCGACTTTATGCCGTGATTAGTATGAAAGACAATTGCATATAGAGTTATGTAGATAAGTATACCATAGTCTTTCCTCGTATACGGGCCAGCATGAGGTTATCCTCCTCGTATACTGGTCCGCATGAGGATGAGTATAGCAGTGTCCCTCCCTGTGCACGGGCTAGCATGAGTTTACCCTTCTCATATATAGGTCAGCATGAGGATGTGTATGGCAGATTATTATAAAGTTATGAGTATAGATTATAGTCTCTCCTCGTATACGGGCCAGCCTGAGGTTATCCTCCTCGTATACTGGTTAGCATGATGAATGAGTATAGCAGTTTCCTCCCTCTATACGGGCCAGCATAAGGTTATCCTCCTCGTATACAGGTCAACATGAGGATGTGTATAGTAGAGTCCCTCCTTGTATATAGGCCAGCATGAGGTTACCCTCCTCGTATATAGGTCAGTATGAGGATGTGTATGGCAAATCATTATAAAGTTATGATATAACAGTTCTGTACAATTTTATAATACGATAGTTCTATGTGGTATTATGATATGACAGATCTATGTAGTATTATGTTATGACAGATTATTATAGAAATATGTTATGATAATTTTATACAGTAATACGGTGCAACAGTGTTGTATAGAGTTATGATTATTTATACAAAACTGTGAATCTATACTAGGTTATGAATACATATAGAAATATAATTTTATACCAAGCTACAATTATACAGGCATGTATATAGATTTAGGAGAATAAAGTATTTGGTGAGCTAAAGTATGTTTTGAAATGGAAATATGTATTTTCAGATATATGTATATAAGTGTGAGTACAATACTAATGATATTACAGTAAAAGTATGTTAATAAATTGTTATATCTTGCTTACATGACAACTCACTTGCCACACACTGATAATAATTTATCCTCACTTACTGAAAGGTGTCTCATCCCATGAAAACTTTAATATTTTACAGATTCACGCGGAGGATAGAAGTAATCAAAGTAGTACAACAGAAGCTTGGGTTGGATAGAAGGTCTTACCCAGAATTGTATTATTTTATTATGTCTTAATGATTTTTGGGTAGTAGGGATGTAATTTGTGATGTCATTGATGATATTATTATATTGAGATGATTTAGTACTTTGGTAATTGATTATTAAGGTCTTCTGTAGTATGAAATGTCTAGGTTGTTACAGATGGTATGAGAGAAATTGAGCGAAAATTTTCGGGTCGTTACAGGTTGTATCAGAGCTTAGCAGTTTTGTAGACTTAAGTAATTGATCTTACCAGAGTATAGGAATGAAATATGATGAGGATAGGGAATGGGTAAAGTAAGTTTATAGTACGTCATTATTGAAGGATAAGTTGGAATTTTGAGTTTCAATTTCACAGCCTGGTGGCAGAAATCCATCGACGACTTTCTATGATTTTTCTGTAACAGTCGACGGTTGCAAAAAATCCATGGCAAACCATCGACGATTTTGTTTCTGAGCGGTAAGACTGAACCATAAAGTAGGTGCATGGACGGTGAATTGGTTGGTAGTATGAGGAAAGTTTCTAAGAGGAAGCTTAATTATTTGAGTATGAGAAATAGTACATTTTATAGTTTCTTGGTTAAACGATTGTATCAATCGTGTTATGATAATGAGATTCTAAGATTGTTTTGTCCTATTTCTTTTCAGGATGGACTGTAGAGACCCAAACCTGTGAAAAATAAGAAAGGATTAAAAGGGAAATTTGTAGGCTTTGTCGACAAAGGCAATGTTCTCGTTGACGAAGGCCCTTTAGTGCTTCGTTGCTAAAATTCAGAGTTTCGTCGATGAAGAGATCCCAACAGACATGAAAAATATCAGACTTGGGTTTGTCGATGAGGGAGGATGTTCGGCAATGAGCAACCTCCTATGGCTCATCGACGAGGGACCAATTCATCGACGAGTCTGAATGGGTCAAAAGGCCTATAAATATCATTTTTCATTACTTAAGGACTAAGAAACCCAAAATTCTCTCTCTCTCTCTCTCTCTCTCTCTCTCTCTACAGTTCTTCGTCATTCGTCGCCCGTTTTAGCGATTGAAAGATATTGCGAGGATCAGTGAGTTAGGATCTACAGTTCGAGCGGAATAGATTTTCGATTTGGTGAAAAGGATTGGGATTTGGTTTTTGAGCGTTTCAATTTCTGTTTCTAAATTAGGTAGAGGGATTATGTTTAATGTAGTGTTTTATCATTTTTGATCTGATGGAAATAGTTATGGAATGGAGTATTTATGTTTTCAGTTATTATTTTGAAAACCAACCGTTCGAAATGCTTGTTTTCGAACCTAGGATATACGATATGATATTTTGTATAAAAATGAATGGTGGAAAGTTTGGTTTGATCCTATAAACCATTTATTCAGTGTTTTCCGTGGTTGCCTACGAGCTATGTTTTAAACGTCGAAAATTGTGTGGCATGTGATTATGATTTTTAGAGTGATAGAAATACTAGGATGGGTATGTTTGTGTAATATTGAACTATTTGCGGAAATACTGGAACTGTTTTAGGAATTGCTAGAACTTTATGAGTGGGCCGAGGTCGAGTTTGTATTAAATGGCCGAACCCGAATTCTATGAAATGTGTTTTTAAGTATAGTTTTAATTACCTAAATTGCACAATATACTTTAGGAAACCTGTGAATTAAGTGTTGCGAGTGCGGTATCATTGCTAGAGAGAAAGTTTCACCATTTGACCGCATACACTCACATCTATGAGCGTGTGGTGTTGGGTGGTCTTAGCTGATTGCCATTGGTAAAGGAAGTACCCTTCTAGGAAGTGGTGGGGCAATCGGACCAGCAAGTGATTTACAGAAGCCTGCCATCGGCGTAATGCAGGAATTGAGTTGACTTGGCTTAGGTTGATCCCCCAGGTTTTTGTCCAGCCTTCGGGCCACACAACCCTAACCATGGGGGTTTATACATGGCGAGTAGTTTTAGGGTGTATCTTGTATGCATATCTGTATATTTATGTGATGATGTAATTGTTTTTCCTAGTATTGATATATGTTATAAGAAATGAGAAATGATGAATGAGTAGGCATACTATGTTCAGTAAAAGAGAGAAGTATGATTCTAGTATACATTGAAAAGCATGCTACCACACACTGTCATTAACTTAATCTTCCTTACTGAGAGGTGTCTCACCCCGTTGAATAACATATCTTTTTAAGGAATCCCAGAGATCGAGTTTAGTGGGATCTAAGGGGTGGAGACTAGTGTAGTTATTTTTGTGAGTGTCTTCAAGAACTCAGATATAAATAGTTATTGTAGTATGCCTTCGGGCTTGTATTTATGGTCGTGTAGACCGAGTTTGTGGACTTATTAGACTGAGATGTAATATGAGTATGAAAAGAACCTTGATGTATATTGTAGTTTAGACTCTGGTAATAGAAAATGGAAACTGTTTCATTATTTCGCTGCATAACTTGTATGATGAGATGGTATTAGGTACACAAACATCACTAAAGTAGCACCTTGGGCCCACGTGTCGGGTCAGGGCGCTACATGGACCCTAGGAACAGTAATGCTCAAGTTGGTGGTGGTGGTGCGAGTCCCTCTAGTATCGGTGGCCATGATTCTGACGCAGTCTTGCGCAGTGTTGCTTAGCAGGTTATGACTGAGATAGCACGGAGTTCTAGAGAGCAGGATTGTCTGTCAGTGGACTAGGGCTGCACTATAAAGTAGTTCATTCAGATGAATCCTCCGGCCTTTTCAGGAAGTGCAGACTCAATTATGGCAGAGATCTGGATGCAGGAGATTGAAAAGATCCTAACAGTACTGTGCTGCACTGATGAGTAGAGGGTCTTTTATGCCACGTATAGGTTGTTAGGAGAGGCTGAGAGGTGGTGGATAGCTGTGAGATTGTTGGAGGGATAGAGGTCGGCGCCATAAGTCATGACTTGGTGCTGATTTAAAGAAATTTTCTTTGATTGTTACTTTCCTGCCATTATCAAAGAAGCCAAGGTGGAAGAATTCCTGAATTTGACCCAGGGGCATTTTACAATGTAGCAGTATGCAGCAAAGTTTATTGAGCTGTCACGCTTTGCCTCCTAGATTGTCCCAAATGAGATTAAGAAAGTAAAGAAGTTTGAGAGAGGATTAAGGCAAGAAATCTATAAACTGGTGGTAGTCTTAAAGGTACAGGATTTCTTGGAACTGGTAGACAGGGCCGTTGTAGCAGAGGAGAGCGGATAGAGGGGGGGTTGGGATGTAGAGCCAGAGGAAGAGGCCCACGTCTCCAGGGTTTCAGGTGGGTTCTAGCTAGGGTCCGAGGAACAGAGGCAGTGAAGGTCAGTGACAAGATGGGAGACCAAGCTGGATAGGGTAATCCATTATGCCCTATTTGTACTAAATGTAACAAGAGGCATAGGGGGAATGCCGAGTTGGAGCAAATACCTATTATCGGTGCGGTAAACCCAACAACATCGCATGAGAATGCCGTGGGCTGATGAATAATGCACCCCGATAAATATTTTAATGTTCAAAACCTTTAGAATATATATATATATATTGGTTTTAGGTGATGTAATAATAATGATACTGGTATGTATTTGTATATATTGTGGAAATTTAGTAATATAATATGTGCAGTTTTGGCAAGGTCTATTCTTGTTTCCGTAAGCAATGAATGAATGTTTGTAGGAATAGCAATATAAAGAACAACTTCGTGGGCATATGACTCGAAAGATGGATGGTAAGTTATGAAGGTTATATGAGGCAGAGAAGGGGGCGGGGGGTTGATAAAAGATTATGACTATACCATCAATTACCACCCAAGAAAAGTTAATGTGATAGCTGATGTGTTGATTTGGGAATTAGGGAGTGCCTCCGTATCAGCAGTGGTGAAGTAGTATCAGATTCGAATGGAATCGGAAAAACTTGGGATAGAGCTGGTAAAGGAAGATCACCAGGCATTTATTGCTCGTCTGATACTTCAGTCAACTTTGCTAGAGAAAATTAAGACCACACAGATGCACGACGCAGAATTAGCAGAGCTGATAGCTAAAGTGCAGGATGTACAGAGAAGGGAATTTAGTATTTCTGATGGACAGATAGGAAGAATGATCCAGATACTTAAGGATATATTGTGTGTATGCGTGCTGGATTTCGAAGGTAGCTGGACCCAATATCTATCGATAGTTGAGTTCGTATATAATAATAGCCATCAGATCAGCATCGGTATGGCACCATACGAGGCGTTATATGGTAGGAGGTGCCATTCTCCACTGTACTGAGACGAAGTGGATGAGAAGCGAGTTTTGGAGCCAGAGTTAGTGCAGCAGGAGACATACAATTAAGTCTAACTTAGTAAAGAAAGGATTAGTGCAGCTCGGAATCGACTGAAAAGTTACGTAGATACTTGTGGCAAAAAATTGGAGTTGAATGTGAGAGATCATGGGTTTTTTAAAATAATGCCACTGGAAAGAGGGGTAAGCTGAGCCCTAAGTTTATTTGCCATTTGAGATACTTGAGAGAGTTGGGTCAGTTACTTATCAGTCAGCTTTACCACCAATTTTATCCAGAATATATGATGTATTTCATGTTTTCATGCTGAGGGGAAAACATCCAAAATCACTCCTACATAATCAGCTATGTAGTTATAGAACCCAGAGATACTTTGACTAATAAGAAAACACCAGTGCAGATTCTGGAAAGGAAAGAACAGGAATTGCACAGTAAGAAAATTCTATTAGTAAAAGTTTTGTGGAAAAATCACATGGTGGAAGAAGCTTCATGGGAACTCGAGGAGCAAATACAAACGAAATTGTTAGCTTTGGTGTATTCCTAAGAGGCGGGGTGAATTGGGTATTTAAAAAATTTATACTTAGGTCAACCAATTTAGCAACATTATTACACAAACTTAGGGTCTTTCTATTTAATCATAAACCCAATTAACACATATACAACATATAATGAATTAAACAAAATACATACATGTGCTGAAAATGAAAGTGCTGAATATAAATTGCGAAAATAAAAAGTACTCGCATGATATGTTATCGGGGTTCGACCAATACTACCTACGCCCCCGCCTCTAGCTTGCAAGCCCGAAGATTCCACTAATGCTCACTTAACGGGTGAAGCGACACCGATTACAACCAGCTCAATTCAGAGGGTTGACCTCAACCTACACCTTATAAGGATGGTGCACCTAGCTTTCCTAACCGGGTCTAAACTAATCCGGGATTATTCAATAAGGCTAGTCTTTCTCTTCAGGCCCACTCCTGAAATACAAATGATATAAAACTTTTCATACAAATAAACGCTTCTTACATAAGCAAATATGTTCCACTATGCACAATATAATCAATGCACCTCAAGAATGTATAAACTATAAGCTCGATGCTCTACATGTGCAATCAACACTCAAAATAGTGACTTTATCTAAACAAGCACAGGAGTGTATATCAAAGCAAGATTTGAAACACAATATTTGAATATCATAGTATCAGATCAAGGTTTGAAATATGCTAGTTAGATGATTCAAACAACCTTAACAAGATGTTCTTAATGTACTAAGAACAATGGATGTTTGAATGCAAGTTTTGAAAATGATTTTTGCACACAAAAATATAGGCTAAGGTAA
The DNA here is from genome assembly GCF_029873635.1 of Malania oleifera. Lineage (NCBI taxonomy): Eukaryota > Viridiplantae > Streptophyta > Magnoliopsida > Santalales > Ximeniaceae > Malania > Malania oleifera. Next base: position 76,669,769 of record NC_080424.1, on the reverse strand, counting down.
CTTGTAATGACAATGCAAGAACCACAACCTTTTACCTTTTAAATCTTCCCACACAAGATTTATCAAATAAAATTGATGGAAGAACTTAATACTATACTCTCAAATAAAATCAACCAAACAATATAGCAAATGAGAGTACTAGTTAGGAAGATTAAGCATAATCATTTTAGATATACTCACAACACTTAAAAGATCAAGGAGAATGGAGTGTATGAGTGTTTGGGAGTAGTATAGGCTAAAAGAGGATTTTTGATTTTAAGAGAATTTTGGCCCTAATTAATTTGCTAATCCTTGCTAATTATTGCAAATGAACATATATATAGGCAAGGGGAAGTTTTTGACTGTTGGGGACTCAGTGAGGATAATTAGAAAAGTTTAAAACAAGTTTAGAAAAATTAACCCAGTTTACCCTTTTAATTCCAATAAAAATTAATTTAACACGAGAGATTCAGGTGCCCGGTCTGAGGTTCGGGTGCCCAAATAGACTTAGTAAAAAAAAAATCAATTTTTAACGGTTTGGGTGCCCGAAGTTAGGGTCGATTGGCTGAACAAAAGTTAGAAGCATTCTATCCAAGGTTCAGGTGCCCAAAACTAAGTTCGATTAACCGAACGGTCCACTGCGATCGCCCAAGGCCTTTTTGAACGCAAACGTCAGGCGCCCTAGTTGGTGAAAAGCACTCTGACATGGATTCGATCGCCCAAAGGCGATACGTTCATTATAGGTTTGGTCGCCCGAAACCAAGTCAACCCACTAACTTCCCAGCGACACCTGAGGTGTTTTGAACACCAAGGGTTCAGTAGCCCGAATCCTAATTATTATGATCCTTTAAGTCCAATTTTAAACCAATTGATTCCCTTGATTATGTAAGTGATATGGGGACTGTTTGTGCATTTGTTTAGGGACCTAAGGTCTTTCTATCCTATCAAAAAAATCCAGCATCGATCGACCAAAGGGTGATCCCTAAGGTTTTTCTAAGGTTTTGTGCTTATAATCTTACATGCATGATATGTAGATTATTACAGACCTTAGATGATTATTATTACAGAACCAGCGAAATGAAATATAGATTACAACAATTAAAAAACATTCAAGGTCTTCATTTTCCTCAAGTTGTCATGTGCCATCAATATGATCTTCCTAATATGGTCCTACACACAAACTTGGCAAACGTTAAATATCGAAGTATTTGTTATAATCAAAATAGGGTATGACCCATGAAGTCAACAATCTCTCCCTTTTTGATGATGACAAGTACTTGCTTACTTCTCCCTCTTTTGGCAACAAAAAAAAAATGTCATAGATAAGACATTTAAGTATATAAGCAAATAAAAGGTAATTATCATTCAAATAAAAATATGATTTTGGAAAATCTTTAAAAATTTTGGTAGCAGGCCGTTTGAAAATGGAACATTTCCCAAAAGAATATCTGTATAAAAAATGACTTGTTTGAGTTCTAGATAACAATTATCCATAACAATCAACTCAAATAGTCCAGTATGATCAATATATTAAGCAGAGGTATAACATTCAATCTTCCAAGAGATATGAATAGCCATATGATATGAAATGAATCACAGAGATAACCTCATAAAGTATGAAATATAGCAATTAAGCACACAAACTGTATAAATTGTCATTTAAAAAGCTCAAAGGGCATAACAAACATAATTAGACCAAAATTATGCACAAACCATAGCAATTTAAATCACGTCATAAGACCCGTGAAATATTTGAGTTAAAAGCACAGGGCATATGATACCAAATAGAAGATTTGAGCATAAAAACGATCTAACTAGTTCACATGCATTTAATGTATTATCAATGAACCAGTTATGCAATGCAACACCCTTAGTAAGGTTTTTTTAAACAAACAAAAAAAATATAACTTCATGACTTAAAATTATAATACAAAGAAAGCACAAGTCATAAAGGCATTTAAGCACACAAGCAAGACATAAAATATATTCTATATAAATTCGATTCTTGCTTTCATAAATATATATATATATATATATGTATAAAAATATATCTCCTTAAAATTTTCAATAAATACTAGGGGCATATGTTTGCTGAAAAAGAAACTTTAATTCATAACAAAAAAGCATAAAATTTTTGGTTTGTCAATGAAGCACATACGACAATATAACTAGAAAATTACAACCATAATGATCTAAAAAAAAAAATTTAACAATCACATGCAAGATCATATGGCAAATCAAATGACTGTGGCAAATCAACATGTTTCAGATTATGATTTCCAATAAAACATTTCATTTAATCACATGCCATACATGATTTAAAAAAAAAAAAAAAAAGATCAAAGCAAAACATATTGGAGAACATAACAGAATGAGATTTAACTTTGGATGCTCCCCCTATCGATTTGAATTCATGCTTAGATACAATAAGCTGCTTATACTAGATAGAGAATTATTTTATTATGCATAGTAGTATAAGCCATCATTTGGAAACTTTTAAATCAACCATATTGATTATTAATCAATTATATTTATCCCTATCAATATAGTTGTCCCTATAGACCATAAATGCATCAAAGGGTATATATTAAGGCATGCTATGTAGTTCATGATCCAAGAACATTCCATATCAAATCATAAAACTTTAAGTGCCGGATGTAATGTTCAGGGATTTTCAGAAGAGCCTCAATATTTCAAAAAGTGAAGTGATGCATATAAGTCATTTGTGTGCTTTTTATAGGGATGGAGCTAAACTCTCCTAATCATTGGATGATTATGTGAGGATGAAGTTTAATATTCGATTATTTTTCACTCATTCTTTCAAAAAATATTTTAATGTTAATTTTATCATAATCATCTTTAACACAAGGTTTTGGTTTGAGAAAATTCCTATCAAAATTTCGGCAGCCTGCCATCTGTAAATCGAACATTTCCTAAATTTTCATGCACCAGAACCTGATGAATTCAAGCAATCAATAATTTAGTTTGAGCATGCGATAACCTATATCTACTACCAGCATACAATACACATCTACTGCATCTACCATGCAGGAGGCATTCAACACAAACAAGCAATCTAGTAGTATGATAGATATTCAATATAGCTCAATAGTAGTTTGTGCTAGGAAAATACATAAACTATCAATCAAAGAAATTTTAACCATTTATTGAATCATGGATAGTGCTGCAATGCTATATACATATAGGCATAAATGCATAAATAATATAAGGATATGAGAGCATTTTAATTTATATAACCGTGAAGAATAAAATCTCCCCTTGAGTTATGCACTCAACCATTTAATGCCTTTTTCATTTTCTTATTTCTTTAGCCAAGAGTTATAATATTTTCAATGATTTTAGCTTGGCTTTGAATGCTTAAGCTTAGAGGACCAAAAAGTCACAAACAGTATTTTCCAAGGTCATAAGCCAACCTTGCCTCTTTTCTTATGAATCTCAATACATGTGAGAGACATATGATTAAATACTCAAGGATTAAAATTTATGTTAAGTTCGAAGAGTATTCATTATGAGTGGACATTTTCAAAAAATGTTTTCATGCTTTGTAATGATGTCCAGGTATGTACAAAGAGCGTTTAGGAGAGTACAAATTTTGAAAATAGCTCTTTGGACAGTGATATGTATCCTTTAGATATAATTATAATAATGAAGCAAGAATACAACTGGTGAGTAGAAGGGATGTCTTATGATAAGCACTCAATATATATTAGTCATTTATGATCAATAGTGCTTTAAGCCTAGTGTAATGACTGCTACTTGTTCAAGGCTTTTAAGTTCAAGGATGAGTTTAGGATTAACTGATATATATGGATCCCCTCAACCACAAGCTTAAGCTATGGACAATGTATACTTAACCTTAATATTTCCATATTTATGTGTGAGTTAAGCATTTTGAATTATATACCAGGCATAGAAGCCTTGTCCATTTGGAAGTGGATGTGTATACAAAGTTTTTACATTTTAAACCTAAGCCACTTCCCAAGCCTATTGGCATTACTAACCCCTAAACCTAGGAACTAAGGATGGATTAGATGATTATATAATATTAATGTAGATCCATTTTTCCAAAGGTCCTACGAGGTTTGCCTTCATGATTAGCCATATCATTTTCTTATCCAAGCCACGGGCATCTCCAGATGGACAATTATGTTTAGTGTGCCCATTTCTTTTGCAGTGTAAGCAAGTTATGTATGTGCGTGACAGAGTATGCTTTCTGATTTCATGTTTGCATGAAGAGGCATGATTATGGGATTTATAATATGAATTCTTTTTGAAAAATTTATTTCGTTTGAATCTTAAGGGTTTATTATGATTCTTCTTTTCATTTTCTTCCAAGCAGTTAATATTCAATATCTTTCCAATATTTTTATTCTCTAGAATGGCATGATAATATTTTAATTCATCTAATTGATTTGCTATCCTTTTATTCTCATTTTTCAAGATTATTTTCTGCTTAGACATCCTAACTAGAAGTTTGTGCATTTTAAATAAAGTATATTCTAGTTTTTTGTTCAAGGGCATGCTTTCATCATAAACTTCAACATAAGGCTCATCACAAGATTTTTCACAATAAACATCGCATTAATCATTTACAGTATTATCACATGGTTTGACAGATGATTCAACATACAATATATTGCAAGATTTTCCATGAGAATCATCGCATGCATCATTAATAGTATTATCAACAAAATGATTTAGCATATGACACAACATAACATTCAGCACAAGAATCATTAATTGAGCTAGAGTGAGAATCATATACCTCTTCTTCTATTGATGCCATTTCCCTATCACTTACCACTCCCTGACCATCTGAGCATGACTCTTCTGAAGTAGTGGTCTCCTTTTCGTGGGTCTCTCCATACTTCTTTTCAAGCTCAGCCCAAATCTCCTGTGCACTACTACATGCCATAATCTTATGAAGAACATCAGTATCTAAAGCGCAGTACAATAAATCCATGGCATGTGAATTTGCATGCATTAAAATAATATCATTTTCTACTGGCATACAAATTCCTCCACCAATTACCTGCTAAGCTCTCCAATCCATTGATTTTATAAAAATGCTCATTCTAATTTTCTAGTGGGTGTAGTTTACACCACAAAACAAATGAGGGCTAGTAGGTAACTGTCCCTCGCCGAATAGGGATACACCAAATTGAGCCATTGCGATCTTTTGAAAAAACATTTAAGTCTAGTGCAACAAGGCTTTGATACCTATGATTAGCTTTGGTGTATTCCCAAGAGCGGTTTAAAAAATTTATCCTTAGGTCAACCAATCTAGCAGCAGTATTACACAAACTTAGGATCTTTCTATTTAATCATAAACTCAATTAACACATGTATAACATATAATGAATTAAACAAAATACATACATGTGCTGAAAATGAAAGTGCAGAATATAAACTGTGAAAATAAAAAGTACACGCACGATATGTGATCGAGGTTCAGCCAATACTGCCTACGTCCCAACCTCTAGCTTGCAAGTCTGAGGATTCTACTAATGCTCACTTAATGGGTGGAGCGGCATTAGTTACAACTAGATCAATTCACGGGGCTGATCTCAACCTACACCTTATCAGGATGGTACACCTAACTTTCCTAACGAGGTCTAAGCCAATTCGGTACTATTCAACAGGGCTAGTCTCCCTCTTTAGGCCCACACCTGAAATACAAATGATATAAAACTTTTCACACAAATAAATGCTTCTTGCATAAGCAAATATGTACCACTACGCACAATATAATCAATGCACCTTAAGAATGTATGAACTATAAGCTCAATGCTCTACGTGTGCAATCAACACTCAGAATAATGACTTTATCTAATCAAGCACAAGAGTATATATCAAAGCAATATTTGAAACACAATATTTGAATATCACAATATCAGATCAAGGTTTGAAATATGCTAGTTAGATGATTCAAACAACCTTAATAAGATGTTTTCAATGTACTAAGAACAATGGATGTTTGAATGCAAGCTTTGAAAAAGACTTTTGCACACAAAAATATAGGTTAAGGTAACTTGCAATGACAATGCAAGAACCACAACCTTCTAAGTCTTCCCACACAAGATTTATCAAATAAAATCGGTAGAAGAACTTAATGTTATACTCTCAAATAAAATCAACTAAACAATATAGAAATTGAGAGTATTAGCTAGGAAGATTAAGCACAATCATTTTAGATATACTCACAACACTTAAAAAATCAAGGAGAATGGAGTGTATGAGTGTTTGAGAGTAGTATAGGCTAAAAGAGGATTTTTGATTTTGAGAGAATTTTGGCCCTAATCAATTTGCTAATCCCTGCTAATTATTACAAATGAACATATATATATATATATAGGCAACGGGAAATTTTTTACCATTGTGGACTTACCCCTTTTAATTCCAATAAAAATTAATTTAACTTGAGAGGTTTGGGTGCTCGAATAGATTCAGTCAAAAAATCAAATTTTAACGATTCGGGTACCCAAAGTCAGGCTCAGTTGATTGAACAAAAGTCATAAGCATTCTGTCTGAGGTTTGGGTGCCTGAAACTAAGTTCGATGAATCGAACGATCCACTTCGATCGCCCAAGGCCTTTTTGAATGGAAATGTTCGGGCGCTCGGGTTAGTGAAAAGCACTTTGACATGGGTTCGGTTGCCCGAAGACGATACGTTCATTACAGGTTCGGTCGCCCAAAACCAGGTCAACTCGCTGACTTCCTATCGGTTCGGGCGCTCGAGGTGTTTTAAACACCAAGGTTTCGGTCACCTGAATCCTTATGATTTTGATCCTTTAAGTACAATTTTAAACCAATTGATTCCCTTGATTATGTAAGTAATATAGGGACTATTTGTGCATTTTTTTAGGGACCTAAGGTATTTCTATCATATTGGAAAAATTCGGTGTCAGTCGACCGAAGGGTGATCCCTAAGGTCTCTCTAAGGTCTTGAGCTTATAGTTCTACATGCATGATATGTAGATTATTATAGACCTTGGGTGATTATTATTACAGACCTAGTGAAATGAAATAAAGATTACAATAATTAAAAAACCTTCCGGGTCTTCATTTTCCTCAAGTTGCCATGTGCCATCAATATGATCTTCCTAATATGGTCCTACACACAAACTTGGCAAACATTAAATACCAGAGTATTTTTCATAATCAAAACATGATATGACCCATGGGATCAACAGAAATACCCACACCTATTCAGTGAGGATCAGCAGTAAGCAGAAAATAAGGTAAATATTTAGGCAAGTATGTATAGTTTTGTTTGTGCAGGTTAATGAGTACATGTAATAGTTTCTGTTTTGGTTGGTATTGTTCAAATAACGATAGTTTTATTTTATTTAGTATAGGGTGATGAATGTATGGTTGTATTTTAAACTATAAGATAAGATAATGTTTTGATTTTGGGAGAAATTATTCTTTTAGGTGGATATTTGTAATCTCCTAGAACCATATTTGTACCACAATATTCCTCCACCATAAGTGAGGGTAGTTAATAAAGTAGCCCATTTTCCTTAAAAGATGGTGTTCAATATAAATAGCAAATTTTAAGGATGAAATTTTATAAGAAGGAGAGAATATAGTAACCTGGATAATTATAGAAATTAAATAATAAAGAAAGAAGAGGGAAAAGAGTTTTCAAAGGGGGCCTCAGCTGGGTCTTGTCGACAAGCCGTCTTCTTGGGCACGTCGACGTGGACACATGTCTCGTCGACAAGAACTTACCGATGGGGCTGATTTCAAGGCTTGAGACTTGTCAATGAGGATTAGGTATTCGTCGATGAGGCCACGTGGCAGGAGGTCTATAAATAGCTGAAAATCACATTTTAGTGAGAGAACATTTTCTCTTAACTTTCTCTCTCTCTTCTACACAGCTCTCTACTTCTCTCTAGATTTCTCGCCTCGTTTCTCCCCATTTTGACGATCAGAAGTCGCCATGTTGATCCTGAGGAGATTCTATACAAGTCTGTTGGAGTAGATTGTTGGTTAAGCCAACGTGGGCATCATCCCAAAATTAGGATAAGTAGATTATGTAGGTATTTTCAGTATTATCAGGCTCATTTGGGTTTAGATTTTGTGTTATATGGGAATATACTGGAGTTTTATGAAGTGAAATTAAGGTGTTATATTTTCAAGGTTAGGATGTTTTTGGGATCTTGCAAGCATGGGTTGAGGACCCCAGCGAATGTCTTTCTAGGAGCCCAGGATTTTTGGTATTATGGATGTTTGGGCGTGTGTTAGAATTTCGCAGACGAGCCTAGTTGTCAGGTAAGGGGAATAAATTATGTCAGGTATTTTCAGAAGTTTAACTGATTTAAATAGAGCATGTGATTATGGAAACATTAAATATGATTTTTCTGAATTATCAGGCTTAAGGTAATAGAAAGTTTGAATTAATTATTATACGTATGTCATGGGAAAAATCAGTTGTTGAATTTAAGTAAGATTCTAGAGTTGAGTATATGTTTATTTCCAGCAGAAGTATATCGATATTTTAGACAAATTATTATACCTGAATTATCACTCAAGTTGTGTGACATAAGTAAATAAATATGTTATAGCATTTATTTTCAGAAATTACATATGTTATAGTACTGTGTTTGGGAATGCGACTATTAAACAGGAAAATAGATTTAATATGTATTATTAAAGAATATGATATCAGGGCAGATTTTATGTTTAGAATATTACTTATACTGGTGTGGCATGAGCGTGTTTTTCTATGAAAATTATGTTATATTGAAATACTACGATTTCCTAGAATAAGCATGTTATAATAAGTTTTTAGGAAAATCGTAAAACAATACAAGAACTATGGTTTAAAAATATTATGTTAATAGAGCAGAAATTTTATGTTTAGTAAGTTATGATATGGTCAACTTTATGCCGTGATTAGTATGAAAGACGATTGTATGTAGAGTTATGTAGATAAGTATACCATAGTCCCTCCTCGTATACGGGTCATCATGAGGTTATCCTCCTTGTATATTGGTCAGCATGAGGATGAGTATAGCAATGTCCCTCCCTATATATGGGCCAGCATGAGATTACCCTCCTCGTATACAGGTTAGCTTGAGGATGTGTATAGTAGAGTCCCTCCCTGCATACGGGCCAGCTTGAGGTTACCCTCCTCGTATATGGGTCAGCATGAGGATGTGTATGACAGATTATTATAGAGTTATGAGTATAGAATATAGTCCCTCCTCGTATACGGGCCAACATGAGGTTATCCTTCCCGTATACTGGTCAGCATGAGGATGACCTCCCTGTATACAGGCCAGCATGAGGTTATGCTCGTCATATACAGGTCAGCATGAGGATGTGTATAGTAAAGTCCCTCCCTGTATATGGGCTAGCATGAGGTTACCCTCCTTGTATATAGGTCAACATGAGGATGTGTATGGCAGATCATTATAGAGTTACGATATAATAGTTCTGTACAGTATTATGACACGACAGTTCTATTTAGTATTATGATATGACAAATCTATGCAGTATTATGTTATGACAGATTATTATAGAAATATGTTACGATAATTTTATGCAATAATATGGTGCAATCGTGTTTTATAAAGTTATGATTATTTATACAGAAATGTGAATCTATACTAGGTAATGAATACATACAGAAATATGATTTTATACCAAGCTACAATTATACATGCATGTATATAGATTTAGGGGAATAAAGTATTTGGTGAGTTAAAATACGTTTTGAAATGGAAATATGTATTTTCAAATATATGTATATAAGTGTGAGTACAGTACTAATGATATTACAATAAAAGTACGTTAATAAATTGTTATATCTTACTTACATGACAACTCACTTGCCACACACTGATAATAATTTATCCCCACTTACTGAGAGGTGTCTCACCCCATGAAAACTTTAACATTTTACATATTCACGTGGATGATAAAAGTAATCAGAGTAGCACAACATAAGCATGGGTGGGATAGAAGGTCTTACCTAGAATTATATTATTTTATTATGTCTTAATGATTTTTTAGCAGTAGAGATGTAATTTGTGATGTCATTGATGATATTATTATATTGAGATGATTTAGTACTTTGATAATTGATTATTAAGGTCTTATGTTGTATGAAATGTTTAAGTCGTTACAGGTGGTATCAGAGAAATTTAGCGAAAATTTTCGAGTCGTTACCCGTCGAATTTTTTTGAACATTTTAAAAATAAACAATGAATAACATGTAAAGCTAAAACAAAGATAAGACCCTACATAAATTGAGCCAAATAACAAAAAAAATGAGTTATTTATTTTGTGAACTAAGGAAAAACAGTGATGAGGACATTCACACAACACAAAAATCACACATAAAGTTCATACACGAGTATAACTCCTAAAACAGAGTAAGCAACATGAAGAATAAAGTGTATAGATAAAATTATGGTGTTGTGTGTGTAGTGTGTGTCCAATGTGTTTTTTGTTGCGTGTGTTTTAGTTTGTGCTTTGTGTTGCAGGCAGCGTGCATTAGCGGTGTGTGTGTGTGTGTTAGTGGTGTGTGTAGACGCAAGCGTGAGTGTGTGGGTTAGTTGCAATAACCAACGTGTCTATATGTGTGTATTAGTGATGCTGTGTTAGTGGGCGTGTGAGTGGGCGGTGCAATAACCAACGTGTGCATGTGTATATTAGTGATGTTGTGTTAGTGGTGTGGCAATAACCGCAGCGAACTCACATCAAACACTTGGCACGCACCTAGGCCATCATTAGGGAAACCCTGTGCCCAGGTGTTCAGGCTGCATCACAAGAAATGATCATATCTGGATTAACATCATTGAGAATGGTCCAGATAGGCATTAAGGGTCTGGACTAAGTTGCAATCCCCTGCCTCTGCTGCTCCAAAGGATTGCAATCCTTTGTTCATGGACAGTGAAATACTCCGTGTAGGTATGGAGACTACTCGAATAAAGGACAACCGTGAACCCAAAAAATCACCCTCCACCCATTCAAACACGCTACAGTGACATTCAAAAAACTGATTGATCATCAGTTGCAACCATCAAATAGAAAACACGAAGCCAGAGAGGCATAAATAGCTACTGATGATTGAAGATAAACAACACAATGCTGAAATCTCATAGCCAAAATTACTTTGGCACGCAAAGAAACCCCATTCTTCAAACACCAGCTGAAATCCCTCTACTGCACTAAAATTCCAAATCCTAAAATCTCCTTGCTACAATGACCAAACTATTTTGCTGCAAACTGAACTAACGTGTGAAGAAATTAATCTTAAAAATTATAGAATCAAAATCCCTTTGTTGTGCGGCAACTGAACTACCGTGTGAAACTCCAAAATTAGAGATGCCTAGAGAGAGAGAGACACGCACCAACATCAAGGAGGAGAGAAATAAAGAGAACTCACGGGAGTGGAGATGGAGTACCTAAAACTCAGTGTTGCTTTGAGTCCCCTACGGCTCTGACGATGGCGGCGAGTCCAGTAATGCTCTGAGGAGGCTTGAGATGTCACAGGGAGAGTCTGTGAGTCCGAAAGAGAGCCCGGGAGTGAGCTGGGAGATTCAAGAGTTTCAGCCGCCGTTCACCATGTGCGGCCTTCACGCCGTCGAGAGCAGGTTCCGCTCGTGGGACTCTTTCCCAAAAATTACGATCGCTGTCGAGTAACCTTCCCAAATGGCAGGTGGGTCACTGTGGCCGTGAAGAATGGCCGAATGCTCTGCAGTAATGTTGCAGGGATGCGAGGAGGTTAGTGGGGGCTACGATGGCGATCTGTGGATAAGGCTGAGGGACGTCAAGACTGGAAATCTGAGAGGGTGTGGGGAGAGAACTCGAGAGTGAGAGAGAAACAAAGGTGGTGATAATGGTGGAGATTTGAGAATGGATGTTGTAGGTAGGATGCCGGTGATGGTGTCAAGTGGAGACGAAGAAGTTTTGCGTGTGAACGGAGACAATGAGAGAATGTTATGTGTGTCGGAGCTCAGTGGTGGCACTTGAAGGTGGTTGCGTATAAAGGTGGAGAGGCAGTGAGATTGTGGATTTGCACGAGCAAGGTGAGGAGAAAATGGAGATAGGGAGATGTTCTGGTTTTTTATTTTCCCCGCTACTCAGTGTGTATGGTGTAGCCAAGAGTGAGGGTGACGACTGCTCGTGCTAGTGTTAGATGATGTCGGTGCGAGGGAGAGGCCGTGAGGGTGGCCGGATGCTGTGTGTGCGTGAACAGGGTCAGCCGTTGGAGACTCGCAGTCGTAGAGAGAATAGAGCACGGCGAGAGACGGAGAGAGACCAAGATGGTGAAATTCGAGAGAGGAAAGGGAGTCCGCTCAACTGTATGTGTGAGTGGATCTATGCTTGCAGGGACTTTTTGCTGTGCATGAGAGCGAAAGAAGAGAGAATGAGGGTGGTGGAGGTGAACCTGCTACTAGGTTTGCATGGGGGTGTCCGGAGGGAGCAGAAGGTGGAATGGAGTTGAGAGAAATAGAGGAGAGGACGCGAACAATGGAGAATAATGAAGGCGACGATGGCGGTGGAGCAACCGGGATGCTCGGAGCAATGGGGACGATGGTGGTTCTGTTAGGTGTGCGAGGATGATGAGAGAGAGATGAAAGAGTGAGAGGCCAGGGTCGAAAGTGAAAAACTGGAAGGTGACAGATGAATAGTGCCCTCCCTCCTGTGTGCGCCCAGACTCTCTCTTTATAGAGAGTCTAACAATAATTGGCACCTAAAACAGTTACAACAGGAGCATCTTTTCTAGTTGGCGCCTAAAAAAGTTACAACAGAAGCATCTTTTCCAATTGGCGCCCAAAGATCGTCCCAATGGAAGCATCTTTTTCCCGCGTGGTTCTGTTTGGCGGTTTTGAGAAAATATCTCTCTCACACGTGCTTCCCCTTTTTCATTTATTTTTTATATTTATTATTTTTTGGATTTTCTTCTCCCTAGTTGTACCCCCGTCCCTCTTCGGTGCAACCATTCTCTGTACATCTTTTTCCTTTTTCTCTTTATTTTTTGAATTTCTTTTGTATTCCTTTTTGTTGGCTAATTTTTGTCTTCCCAAAAAAGTCCTGGGTTTAAAAATGAGACTTGACTCCCCGCAATAAAAGGACCCAGACTCAAAAATAAAAATAACTAAAAAAATACTTAATTTTAAAATTAAAAGACCTAATTTAAAATTTAAAAAACTCTATTCAAAAATTTGTAAGACTCGGTTTAAAAATTCATACTCAATTAAAAATTGAAGGACTCAATTAAAATACTCAATTCAAAAATTCAAAGATTCAATTTAAAATTAAAAGGACCTTAATTGAAAACTCAAATTCCAGATTAAACGACTCGATTTAAGTCCTATATTAATTCAGGTGTAATCCCAAGAGTGGGGTGAATTGGATAGTTTAAAAATCTCTAACTTTATTTTACCACTTAATCCCTATTTCAATATTTAACAAATTAATTGCAGTGGCTTGAAATTAATTCAAATTATTATCTCAATAAATTCTATTTTACCCAATTAATTATCAAGTGCGTATAATATAAATCAACATACAACCATGCAAAAGCTGATAATGAAATGCAAGTTAAAATTAAAAAGATAAGGGAAGAGAGAAGGAAAACACGATTTTATGAGGTTCAGCTAACCCGACCTACGTCCTCGCCTTGAGCAACCCACTCAAAGATTCTACTAAATCCTTGCTCCTTTAACTGGGATTGAGCTTTCCTTATAATCCGCTGCTTACAAGAGACACAACTTCCTCCTCACCCGGTTCACAACTTGAACCGTGATTACAATATAAAATTTCAAACGGCATAACAAGGAACTTGTAATGTCCATACCTTGTCTTGAAGGCCATCTTCGACACATCTTCTGCCTTACTTTTAGCTGATGATAGCCTGATCTGAGGTCAATCTTGGAATACACCCGTGTACCCTGGAGTTGGTCAAATAAATCATCTATACAGGGTGGAGGATACTTGTTTTGATGGTCACTTTATTAATCTCCTTATAATCTATGCACATCCTCATAGACTCGTCTTTCATCTTCACAAATAATACTGGAGCTCCCTATGGGGATACACTAGGTCTTATAAAACCCTTATCAAGTAAATCCTACAATTGATCTTTTAATTCTGTCAACTCTGCTGGCGCCATTCGATACGGTGCTTTAGAAATTGGCGTTGTACCTGGAAGTACATCAATAGGAAAATCTACCTCATGATCAGGTGCAGACCTAGTAATTCATCTGAAAACACATCTGTAAATTCTTTCACTACTGGCGTATTAATAAGCTTTATTTCATTCTCTGACATTTCCTTCACAAAAGCCACGAATCCCTGGCAACCACTCTAGAGCAGTCTCCTCGCCTGAATAGCTGAAACCATCTGAGGTAGAGTTGCACTCATGACCTTGTAAATATGAATTCTAGTTTTCGTGGAGGTCTGAATATCACTTCTCTCACACGACAATCTACATTGGCAAAATTAACTGCTAGCCAATCCATGCCGAAAATGATATCAAACCCATGCATGTCCAGCACTACCAAATCAGTAGATAAAATCCTCCCCTGAACATCAACTGGACAGCCACGAAGCATCCTACTACACCTCACTGCTGACCCAGTCGGTGTACTCACTAACAGTTCAACATCTAATGTTTGTGTATCTACCCCACATAATTTTACACACCCCAAAGACACGAACGAGTGTGTGGCACCTGAATCAAATAATGTAATGACTTTAAATAAAAACATACTAACCATACCTGTCAGCCGACTGTCTCAACATCACCCGACGTTAGAGTGAAAAGCACCCTGGTTGAAGCCATGTTCCTCTGTTGGCCTCGATGTGGCACCTGATAGCCTCCTTGAGCAGGTCTAGGAGTATAAGCAGCACCAATTTGCTTCTGACAATCCCTCATCACATGCCCTGACTCCCCACACCAGTAGCAGAGACCTTGCCCGGCACGACACTTCCCCAGGTATCTCTTCCCACAAGTCGGGCAAGCTGGAAGTGGCTGCATACCCTATAAATCGCGATTCTCGGTGTCCTGCCTCCGGTCTCTATAGCAGCCACCCCTCTTCCACGAACCACGACCAACTCTCTGCTGAGAACCAGAAGACATAGATCTCTTCCTCTATCTCTGCTCCTCAGCCTCTAACCGCTCTCCAATTTCTTCTATGGTGGCCTTATCTACCAACTTAGCAAAATCTTGTAACTTTAGTATCGACACCTACTTATATATTTCTCTCCTTAAACCTCTTTCAAACTGCCGTACCTTTTTCGCCTCATTTGGAATAATGTACGAGGCGAAGCGAGATAATTCAATGAACCTCGCCGCGTACTGTTGCACTGTCTGTTGTCCTTGCTTCAGATTCAAGAACTCCTTTATCTTAACTTCCCCGGACGAAGCCAAAAAATACATATCGAAAAATATCTCCTTAAATCGCTCCCATGTCATCCCCATAGATATTGTCCTCTGCTGCTCTAAGAGTTTCATTGCCGTCTACTATCTCTTGGCCTCTCCTGTCAGTTTATATGCAACAAACAACACTCTCTGCTCCTCAGAACACTGTAGCACTGTAAATACTTTTTCGATCTCCTGCACCCAGTTTTCAGCGATAGCAGGATCAGTTTCTCCTGATAAAGCTGGAGGATTCATCTTAATGAATTTCTCAGTCGAGCTCTTGTGGCCTGCAAATGAACCACTCAGCTCCCTGGAATTCCTGGCAATTTCAGCCATAACTTATCATGCCATGTTGCGTAAAACTGCATCTGAATCACCGCCCGCAGCGCTAAACCACCCAGCTCCTTGGAATTCTTGTCAATTGCCATAACCTATCATGCCATGTTGCGTAAAACTGCATCTGAATCACCGCCCGCAGCGCCTGAGGGTCCAGCTCCCTCATTTCCACTGGCATGGGCACTACTGCCACCAGGTTTCATCTTGAAAAACAAATAACTTAACTTTGAACCCCTTCACTATACATATCATCCAACCAATATAATATATTCCTAATTAATTCATCTCTCCTAATCTTAATTCAAGGTTCAATCTTGCAACCTGGATACCTAACTCGATGATAGTTTACCATGGCTTTCCCGAAATCGTTTTCTCAGGAAAATCACACAAACCACCATGAAAGTCTTGCATCTAGACTACAAAACCAGAACTCAAATTCTCTTATCCTATATTCTGGTATTATTACTGCTGCATTCTAGAGTTTACAGAAATTAGCATCCTAGGCTCTGATACCAAACTGTAATGACCCGCTTATCTAATCATATAGTAAAATATATTTATTAATATAGTCAACCCGAACCCTTGGGTAACGGGGACACATATGACATTCACAACGGAAACCTAAGCAACAGTAAATGTAAATCACATTCTCATAACCATAAAATACATAATACCAGAGTCAACTAAATTTCAAAATACTGTGTTTCTATACAAATCTCCAAAAATACAAAAATATATACATATCTAGGAACCCACAACACAATTCTCCTGTTCCTAGATCAAAACTTACCCTCCTAGTGGGGTAGTATCACACTATCTCAATGGTGGCCTCGATCCACCGGTCTTTCTGGGTTTCCTGAAAATGATTTAATGTTGGGGGTGAGACACCTCTCAGTAAGGGAAAATAAACTAAATACAACTGTGTAGCAACATGAATATTTAATGCTAATATAGATATACAATATATTTTGCATACTAGAAAACATTAATCATATCATAACGACATTGACATATACTTTCATATTTCTAATAAATCGTATCGTTCATGAACTGTCTGGTATAGCTAATAATACTGAAAATTTACCCAGGATGTATAATAGCTGATGTTATATATTACCCCCTATGACGAGTTGTGTTGCCCGAAGACGGGACTCGACAATGGTTGGCCATTCATTGCCAAGTCAAAAATGTCTGTAAGTACGATGGGCCAGCCACACCTTGGTCTGGAATGCCAGGTGGACGTCTACAACTCTACACTGAAATGCACATCGACTATGCATCTCCCACCCCCTCTACTAGCAGGGGCAGTTAGCACAAGTTTGAAACATAATAATCTGATATGTATAGCTACGATACCGTGCTCTTGAAACCGAACTGAACTATCATCCGTGTTCTAATAATGTATAATACATGATAATATACAGTTTAACATAAATAGATTGATAACATTTCCTAGAATAACATAAATACATAATACGGCCTTGCACCGATCATTTTCACATCTGCGGCCTTGCGCCGAACATTTCATAAATATGGCCCTGCGCCAGAATCATACATAATACACGGCCTTGCGCCGACTATCAATCACGGTCTTACGCTAAACATTTCATATATATCAATCTAAATAAATAATTCATTTATCATGTATTTTAAAATCATAATGTACTGCATTATTTCATAATCTCTGAAAATCACTGAAATATACTTTATTTGCAAAGTTACCTTGACATCATATAATTTGCGTAAAAATAATATTCATGCCACACAATGCTGAATAAAATCATACTTTCTATACTAAATCATATTTTCTGGCATTTTATACTAAAAACATACATTATAGTGTAACAGTAGTATTTTCCCAAAGATATATTTTTTAAGCGATATTCATGTGTAATACATGTTTTCTAAACATAAATCTACTAGTAATTTAACAGTATTTTCATGAAAAAAAATGATTGCTTTAGTTTATTCCCTTACCTGATTTCTATAAAGAAACCCCCTAAAATACACTCGTCCTGCACCCGCAGGGTTCCTTGTTCAACACCCTGAAATCAACATCTCTCAGAACTAAACTTCAGTATTTATTCATATACAACATTTCCTATAACTATAGAAAGACCAAATTTTGAATAAAAAGCCTTACCTTAAACCAGGGATGAATTCCAAAGTAGCTCCACCGACGATCCACTCTGGTAGGTTTGCAGAAAACTTTCCCAGGAGCGTCGTGGTGGCTTCAGATCATCGAACCGACAAGAATTCGGCCCGAGATCTTAGAGAGAAGGTAAAAAGGACGAAGGGAGGGGAGAGAGGGAAGTTTTCGCAGGATTTTCGGCCATAAAATGAAGGTTAGGCCTATTTATACATTAACCTTCATCGACGATATACGTCACTTCGCCGACGAGGTCAAGAAGGAAATTTGTTGACGAATACTATTCCTCATCAACGAAATTCAGAGTTGAAAAAAATAGCCTCTCGGTATCTTCTCGTCGACAAAGCACACCCGCGTCGACGAGCCCAAAATGCCACTTCGTCGACGAATGCGAAATGTTCGTCGACGAAGTCTGCTACCGCCTCCTTTTTCTATTTCCATTTTCCTCTCTCTTATGATTTAAATACCATTATTCTTTAGGTCATTACATATATATATATATATATATATATATATATATGTTTTAATCATCGTGGCTTTCATGATTTCATCACCTTCCGTGCGTGCTAAGTAATGTTCCTGCTCACATTTTCAATGCATAAATCAAATACCAAGTGATTTGTCACTATCAAAACATGATTGGACTCATAGAGTCAACATCCTATTTTGAAAATATCCGAAACTCATTTTTTTTTTGAAAATAATCGGACTCTTTTTTGAAAAATAACTAGGATTCAATTATTGAAAACAATCAGGTCTTATTTTTGAAAATAACCAGGATTCGATTATTGAAAACTCGGGACTTAAGGACTTAATTTTGAAATGGACTCAATTGGATCCTCCCTTTCCCAGGAATAAAGTCAACTCCAATTACACCGAGTCTTCCCAAAATGGCCTGATTAAAATTTAGGTGTCTATACAAAGTTATGGAAGATGTAATATCATTTGGTTGCTCATCAAAATGTAAATTTTAAGAGAGAACAAACAAGAGTGATGCTAAAAGGAAAAATGTTATATGGTTTGAAGATAGATCATGCCTTTTATAAGCTAAATTAAAAAATAACTTCCAACCATAATAAACATGAAAACTTGAAAAACAATAATTAAATAAATTAATTAGCACCAACAATCATAAGGTGTTCAACATTAGCACCAACAATCATCCACATGGTTCAAATTGAAAAAATTGAAAAAAGATAAAAGCAATTTTGGGTAGAGAAAATATGCCATGAGGTACAAGAACTCTTAGCAAATCTTAAATTCTTAAATCAAATTCTTTTAGTGTATCACTCACATAACATCTCTAGACTCGAAAATTCCCACGGGTTGGTATAAGTAGGTCATGCATCATACATGAATTTTCATGAGTGCTCTAGAAATTTTAAGCCTAATAAACTTTCATATAAGAAGCGGTCCCACTTCTATACTCATATCCAGTACGTAATTACAACTAAACATATCACATAACAAAAGATATGAACTTATTAATCAATAAACTGAACCTCACAATCGTTATAGTTGCATCATTCCAACACCGTAAGAATGATCAAAATAAATAACAATGTTCACCGAACTCCTTAATGACTTATTATTATCCACTGAAGCTAATTGATGGGATCTCCAATTACATAAGTTGGGTTATCATCATTACTAGTTTATGTTAAAGCTAAAAACACATCCTCCTTAATGCTTTTTTTTTTTTTCCATTAGTTTTCTAGCTGGCCCTTTATGTAATGAGTTCATTAAACAATAACTATTTCTCAATTTTCATATTTCAATCATAGCTGGCCCTTTTGTGGTCACTTTCTAATAATAACCCATTTGACTATTTAGTTGGTTCATATTAATCCACAAATACTCTAACTAATGCCAAAACTATTACTATGTGTTTATTATCCACTTGGACAATGTACCATAAATTTATTTTTGTGTATGTGTGCGCACAAATTTACCTCCCTTTGGAGTTGTGGGGTCGATTTCAAGGGGCACGGGATTAGTCACGTGGACTTTAAAACGGATACGTGGAAACCCGGTGCGTAATCCAAAAAATGAAGCAAAAAATCTATATAAACTAGTAATAACATATTTGACTGTTCTTTAAACCGCAGAGAATCATGGTATTGCAGATACATGAGAGAATTATTCAACAAAAAATATATTAAATACATTTATTGACTTTATTCTTTAATGTATTCTTTTATATTTTTCCCTATATATTACAAAAGTTCTTCTACTACTGTGAAATAATGGAATTGGTCTCGTTCTAATACAATTATTCAATCTGAAAATGGAAGAACAGTTGGTCATCTATAGGCTACACGTAGTGAGATTAATGAAAGGGGTAAAATACATTTCTATATTTTATTCTGCAATTTTTTTTTTTCATATGCACTTCTCAATTGCCTATTATACTAATTATTTCAAATTTCCTCTAATTAACTATAATCTACACAGTATAAATAGTAATGTATATTGGAGAATTTATTTACTAGTTAACTACACCATTGTCTTATTATCATCAGATACTTTGTACTCTGATGATAATTTTGAAGCAGATCCAAGTAATGCAAACAGTGAAAATCAAAACGGTTTCTACTTCTTTTATTTTGTTAAATAGACTATAAACAATGAAGAAAAAATTTACATAAACTAATAATAATATTTTTGGTTGTTATTTAAACTGCAAAGGATCATGGTTTTTCAAAAATACATGAGAGAATTAACATTATTGCAACTCCACCAATAGGTACAATTATATTACATTTATCTTATATAAATTTTAAGAAAATAGTATTAATAGATGAAAATAACGTCAATATTATTAATTAAATAATTAAGTATATTTAAAATTTTTAAACATTAATAATAACTATTTAAAATAATTTATCTTATTCAATCTGAATGCAATTAGGTATTTGTACTACAATTGTTGCTCGCTTACCTATAGAAAGAAATCATCAAAGTTCACATGATTCTGCTATAAATTATCATGAAAGAATGAGAATTATCAAGAATTATACACTTGCACTTTTAACATGTCGATTTTGTAATACATGGCGATTTCTACACGAATCATCAGATATCTATTGTAGGAATGGAAAAGTTGTCATCTCTTATACTAGCCCCACTACCAATGCCTGAGTTATTTTCAAACCAATCTTAGTAAGGGGAATTTTTTTAAGATGTTTTAATCAATTATTTCCAATGACATCAATGAGCATACATGTTGATGAAAGTTTGACAACTATCAGTTAAGAAGTATACACATTTCAAGCACAAGTAACAATATAACATAAAATTGAAGGACTTTTTCCAAGTGAAGATAGTAGGCCCCTTTATTTGCAATTGTATATATATATATATATATATATATATATATATATATATATATATATATATATATATTACAGAACATAAAGCTAAAAATCTTATGGCTGAATGTGAATTTTTAAATAGATAATTAGTTCAACAAATCCAACATATATTGGATGAACATAATCTATTTGTCCATATGTTTTGTTACCTTGGTAATCATCACGATGTGCAAAGTTGTAGACTCATTCTTAAAGAGCGACCTTCAAATGAGCCTCAATATATATTCTTCCAACTTCATCCCAAGTGGGAGCGATTATTGTTGGTGGTGAAAAAACTGTGATTTTAAGTGAAATAAATATTATATTCAAAATTGTAGTTAGACAACTTCAAACTATCCAGCATATTATGGGCAACTATGATCCTTTACATCTTACAATATCCATTGTTATTACCATATGTTACATATGGATTGGATCACAACAGTTGTGATATCAATAGAAGACAAATTTCATGCCACGAGTTTTATGCCTATGTGTTGCAGGTTCATTCTCTATACATCTATAACTTTATTTGTTTTCTTGATTCGTTAGAAGCAAAAGTAACATCTTCAAAGAAAACTTATAGATTTGACCCAATGATCAATCTTTGTTACTTTGAGGATGTTGTTTACTACAACAATATGTTGTTGACAATTATGTCAAAATCGAGAAGCAAAGACTAAGTTGGATGTGCAAAAATCAAGATAGCCTTCGAGTAAAAATATATCAAGGCTTTCAAGATTATTTTTTCACAAGGGAAGATGATGTCGGTATTATTTAGTTATCCTACATAACTATTTAGTTATGACATAATAACTTTCTATTTATTAATACATATTCTTTTTTAACATATTAGGCAATGTTGGAAAAATAACTATACTGTAATCTTCATTTGTTGGAAGTCCACGTGATATGTTCCGAAGATTCTAAGACAGGATGACTGTAATGACCCGAAGAATAATTGTATTTAAATAATTAAGAGAGAGGAAAAATGGAAATAATAAAAAGGCAGCAGTAGACTTCCTCAACGAACACTTTACGTTCGTTGACGGCGTGGTGTTTTAGGCTTGTCAATGAGGGTACGCTTTTGTCGACGAGAAAATACCGAGAGGATGTTTTTGGTAAATCTGAATTTCATTGATGAGGGGGAGAGTTCATTGACGAAAAGCCTTCTTGACCTCGTCGATGAGGTGACGTGGCTCGTCGACGAAGCCCATAGTATAAATAACCTAAAACTCATATTTTTATGTAGAAAATCAGCAAAAATTCCCTCTCTCTCTCTCTCCTCTACGGTTTCTTCCTCTTCTCTCTTCGATTCTGGCTCCGTTAGTCGCCGGATCAACGATCTGAGGCCACCACGATGCTCTTAGGAAAGTTCTCTCCAAGTCTATCGGAGCGGATCGTTGGTGGGACAGAGTTGAATTTCATCCCAAATTTAGAATAAGGCCTTTTTTTTTAATATTTGACTTTCTAGTAGTTGTAGAAAGTGTAGTAGTCGAAGAAATTGTTATATTTTGTTCTGGAAAAAGTTGTTTTCGGGGTGTTAAGTAGGAAATCCTGCGGGTGTAGGACCCGTCAAATTAGGGGACTTTAGTAGGAATCAGGTAAGGGAAATATGCTATGCTGGGCAATTCTATTATGATTCAGTACAAATCATATGTTTTTAGAAAATTATTATTCAAACCATATATACAGTTTTCAGAGCCTGATAATGTTGATATTTAGTTGTGTGGCATGAGTTTAATATTAGATCAGCACAGGATTTATATAATTTTCAGAATACCATGATTTACAATATACGTACAAAAACCTGTATTTCACAGCATTCTCAGAATATTATGATATACCAATTTCAGAACCCTAACATTCAGTTATCATAGTTAATCAGATATTTCAGTTATTCAGTTATGCAGATACCTCAGATATTTAGTTATTGTAGTTTATTCAGATTAGTTTATATAATGTTATGGTTATTTTAGTTGTTACAAAATCATGGTAAAAGCAGTATTTTAGTAATATCAGTTATTTATATATAGTATCAAACCTTGATGGACCATATTCAGCCAGCAGAGCATGGTACCGTAGCTATATTCAGCTCAAAGTGCAACCACTACTCAGATAGTATATGGTATTCAGAAGTCGATCGTGCCTATGTTGTGGATAGGTTCCCCATCAGATATGGGTTGAGGGGGCCGATCTGAGTGTCGGAGTTCAGTTGACTTACCTTGGTCGGCCAGTCAGGTTAGGTCCCACCTTCGGGCCGCACAACCCTGTCATGAGGGGTTAAATCATGACTTTCAATTATCCATCCAGGTAATTTTCTCAGTTATTATATATGTATATGATCTGATTTTCAGAAAATAGTCATACCTATAGATACTAGTAGTATTGTGAATAAAATATTCAGAAAAAATCAGTTTATGTTAAGCAACCTAGGTATGATTTATTTTGCAGCAAGTATACAGGTTTTATTCAGTTGTATTATTTATGGTATTTTCCTAAATCAGATTTTACAAGCATGTAGCTCACTTGCTACACACTAGTAATAGAATATTTTGTCTTACTGAGCGTTGTCTCATCCTAATAAATTGACATTTTTCAGGTGATCCAGTTAGGCGAGCAGATCAGGCTTGCAGGTAGAGGGGCTACAGTGCTGCCTTGTCAGTAGGGTGAGTCTTTTGGGGAGGAAAGTATTTTTGTGTAGCCCTTGTTTAGTTGTATATGTGTATTTTGAGAATATTCTGGCACTCTGGTATTGTAAACATATATATGGTTGTAGATATATGAATTCAGCTTCTCGCTGCTTAGGTTGATAGTTATATTTATATTAGAAGGTATCAGAGCAGTGTAAACTTCAGTATATATGTATATTTTTAAAAAAAAAATTATTAGCAGGTCGTTACAATGACTGTGAATAAAAAGTATGGAAAACTAGATTTATTCATTATGTGTCACGACGTCCTGGAGTACGGGTGCCCCGGGGTTGGCGAAATAAAAAAAGTGGTTTAATATTTTCACAAAAAATAGGAATATTGGAGTCGCTACTAACCTTTTAGTGTGGTTAGAACACTTAATTACTACCCAGTTAAGGGTAGAATTGGTCTGCGTTACCAAAGTTGAGATCGAGAGTTCGGTTACGCGAGGGGAAGTTATGAGCACCCCCTACGCCCCCGTTCTTATGAATGGTACCTAATTAATTATAAAATTATCCTAAGTAAATTTAAAAAGTCTTTAAAATTACTCCCTTTTAGTGAATTTTTGAAATACCCACAAAAAATATATATGATATATATAATATATATTCCCTCAGAACCGGGTACGTGAAGCTCAAAGAGCTCATACCATATCATTAAAATCATAGGGATTAAATTAAGAAAATTTTTTTATAAAAATAAATACCATAGTACTTATAAGGCCAAATAACAAAAATACTAAAGATAGTAATAATAATATTAATAATGATAAGAACAATAATAATAATACTATAATAATGCTTCCCGCTATAATAATAATAATAATAATAATAATAATAATAATAATAATAATGACAATAAAAATTACTTAAAATAATAATAATAATAATAATAATAATAATAATAAAAATAAAATAATATAGTAACCCATTTGTTATATTTGGCTCAGGCAAAAATAGGGTGTCTACAGCTGCCCCTCTTTGTAGGCTTTGTTGTTTCAATGTAACGACATGAACTGTCCTACATTTATGTAGCAACAAGCTTATAAAGATAAAAGACACCTATTTTAACTAGGCCATACAACCTCTTATGGCTTTCAAGTTAATCAAGTGTTGTTCATTTCTGCCAATCAGGGATGATTTGCACTGAATGTAAGAATTTAGGCGGAAGTACATAGCGAGGTATTACACTGAATGTAAGAATCTAGGTTGAGGTACACAGGGATGGCTTGCTATGAATGTAAGAATCCGAGCCGTAGTAGATATGATGATCCAAGCCACATGACACAATGATGGCTTGCTGCGAATGTAAGAATCCGAGCTGAAGTAGATACGATAATCCGCGCCATAGGACACAATGATGACTTACTGCGAATGTAAGAATCCGAGTCGTAGCGGATACAATGATCTGAGCCATGCAACACAATGATGGCTTGCTATGAATGTAAGAATCCGATCCATAGTGGATACGATGATCCGAGCCATAGGACATAATGATAGCTTGCTGCAAATGTAAGAATCCGAGCCGTAGCGAATACGATGATCCGAGCCACAAGACACAATGATGGCTTGCTTTGAATGTAAGAATATGAATCGTAGCGGATACGATGATCTGAGCCACATGACACAATGATGGCTTGCTTCGAATGCAAGAATTCGAGATGTAGCGGATACGATGATCCGAGCCACATGACACAATGATGACTTGCTCTGAATGTAAGAATCTGAGTCGTAGCAGATACGATGATCTAAGCCACAAGACAAAATAATGGCTTGCTTCGAATGTAAGAATCCGAGCCATAGTGGATACGATGATCCGAGCCAGACGACACAATAATGGCTTGCTGCAAATGTAAGAATCCGAGCCGTAGTGAATACGATGATCCGAGCCACACGACACAATAATGACTTACTACGAATGTAAGAATTTGAGCCGTAGAGGATACAATGATCCGAGCCACATGACACAATGATGGTTTGTTTAGAATGTAAGAATTTGAGTTGTAGCGGATACGATGATCCGAGCCACACGACATAATGATGGCTTGCTTCGAATGTAAGAATCCGAGCCGTAGCGGATACGATGATCCGATCCACACGACACAATGATGGCTTGCTTCGAATGTAAGAATTTGAGCCGTAGCGGATACGATGATCCGAGCCACACGACACAATGATGATTTGCTTCGAATGCAAGAATCCGAGCTGTAGCAGATACCATGATTCGAGCCATAAGATGCAATAATGGCTTGCTGCGAATGTAACAATCCAAGTCGTAGTGAATACGATGATCCGAGCCACAAGACACAATGTTGGCTTGCTTCGAATGTAAGAATCCGAGTCATAGCGGATACGATGATCCAAGCCATAAGACACAATAATGGCGACACAATGATGGCTTGCTGCAAATGTAAGAATTCAAGCCATAGAGGATACAATGATTCGAGCCACTTCAAGCAGTAACAAGGTGTGAAACCAAAGTTTGGAAAATGGTTACTCTATTGGGACAATGCACTTGGGTGTATGGTCTTGATTTCAATGAACGAATCCACTTGTCCTTGGGATCTGCTACCCTAGTTTCAAAATAAATCAATGTATGTTTGGGGTTAGCTGCCCTAGTTTCCAGGTAAATCAATGTATGCCTGGTGTCGGCTGCCCCAGTTTTAAATATTAGCACAACAGGAATTGCTCTGTCAAGGATGTCAAATGATCATGCAAAAGCTTATTCAACAAGACAAGTGTGAAGGGTGCTCTATTGCTATATGTATGTATATTGCTAACTCGTGATGCCAGAATGAAGTGATATGCTGCTATTTGTATGCATGCTACTAACTTGTGATGCTAGAATGTAGTGTTATGTTACTATTTGTATGCATGTTGCTAACTTCTGATGCTAGAATGCACTGATATGTTGCTATTTGTATACATGTTGCTAACTTGTGATGCTAGAATGCAGTGATATGCTGCTATTTGTATGCATATTGCATGATATGACATGTATGCATTTTTTATTTTTATTTTTATTTTTATTTTTTATTTTATTTTATTTCATTTTTTTTGTGCAATGCATGAAATGTATGGTAATGCATGAAATGCATAACAATGCATGAATCTTTTCTCTCAACGCACTTGTGATCAATAACCTCATCTTTTATCTTGGCCATGTTTTTGAATTTTTGCATGAAACTTGCCACACTTGAATGGATCTGTAACTTATCTTGGCTAAATTTTCTTGATTCATCCGATCATGGAGGTGATTGAATTGACTCAAATAAAAATCACAAAATTTGCCCCAGTTTAATGGATCTATAGCTGATTTTGACCCTATTTTCATATTCCAATTTGATAAGAAGGTGCTTGAATGGGTCCTATTGAAACTTGACTCGAAATTTGCCCCAGTTGAATTTATCTACCACTGATCTTGACCTCATTGTTAGATTCTTCTTGAATAAGCAGATCTCTAAAGCTTGACATGACATTTGCCCCAGTTAGATTATTCTGTGACTGATTCTACCCACATCGTACATTCCCAACAGGGACCTTCTCTATAAGAAGCCTATTGGTGATTCCGAAACTCTTCGACTATCTGTCCTTTTTTCAAGCTTGGAAGAGTAAGAAGGTTTTTTTTTTTTTTTGATATAATATATGATGATGTGTCAATTTCCCGATGAGCTCGTAACAAACCCAATTCTGATCTTGGCCATGTTTTCAAATTCTTATATGACATAGATGTCCCTGAATGTGTTCCTCTGAAACTCGGCATGACACTTCCCCTAGTAGATGCATTTGTAGCTGATCCTATCCATCTCGCATTTTATTCACAAGGATGTTCTTTGGATTGCATCCTTAATGTTTTAAACTCTTTTTGAAATTTAAATAAATAAGCATGCAATTAGATAACTCAATTTCAATAGGAATATGGATGAAATGCACAAACTTGCTTGTCTTTGCTTGATTTTTTGTGCTTGTAAAATAGGAGACAAATTTTACCAGTACTTTGACACTAATGTAACTTTGGTAGCTTAGAGAATTATGTCAATGGGCAATTTTTTGTTTTTTTTTTTAGCCTCACAACCATAACTCCTCCACTGTATCACCACTTAGAGATTCTTTCTTACTTATTTCAAGCTTATTTCAAACTCCCTGTATTGAATTATAACTAGTGTCTCGTTAAGTAGTCTGATCAATATTCCAATCTCAGGGTGGACTTTAAGACACGGGACGAAATGTAGGCTTAGGATTTAGGTTTCACCAAGAATAAGGAAACTAAGGCTCAAAAATACCATCCTATAATAAAAATTTCTGTCCCAGTTTATGGCACAGTATTCGCAAAGTATTAACCGAACTTGTCATTTGAGCAAGTTGCTTATGTACCTTTACAGGATCAGGTCATTATGTAGTTCAAACTCAACATTGAGTCTGACAAATCATTTGAGACAACAATGTATACCAATCTGGTCAGGACTTTCATTTGGACCATAACGCAGGCTAAGGGTATGGGTTAAGAAGAAAAGAGTTAAATAAGGCTCAAAATTATCGATTTCATCAAGGGTAATTTGGTCAAAGATCACATATGTAGTATATCCATTATTTTTATTTATTCTTCCTTTTCTTCTTCTTTCTCTTTCTCTTTCCTTTTTTTTTTTTTTCTTTTTTCTTTCATCTTCTTGTTCTTCTTTTACTGCAACTTTTGCTTTTCCTTTAATGACGGAATCTTAACTTCATTTTCATTTGAATTCCATTTGGGACTGATTTTTTTTTTTTAAAACTACCCTAGTGTGAGGTGTGATCCTTTGACGAGTTAATTAAGAATTGAATTTTTCAAGCTTAAAAAGGGCTTGCAAGGGATTTCTTCTTTGACTTTATTTTAGGTAGCAGAAAAATGGCCTACCATCATTTTGGTAGTGACCGTTATCTCAAATGACTTGTTAAACACTAGGAGACCCAAACCCAAGTTGAATTTTTGATGAACTAAATTTTAAGAAAATATTGGTTTAACATTCAAGTTCAACTTGATTAACAAATGGTAAATCAATATTTGGTTCTTTTTAGGGATATTGGTCGACCAAAGATGACCACCCCTCATTTAATCAGAATATAATCATCATACCTTTAAGACACCAATCATAATTTAGATAACAAAGAAAAGAGACTTTTTCATCAATTTCATCAAACAAATGTAGGACAAAGGTTGATAAGTCATTTCTGTATATTTCTCCTGCGACTCTTCATCATTTTGAAATCCACATCCTACAAAGCTCCTTGACAACATCTTGAAGTGGCATTCTTTACTAAACTTTATCTTGGAGGCTTTTCCTTCATCCTTTTTTGTTTTTTTTTTTTTTGCCCCATTGAGTAGACTCCCGAAAACAACTAATGACTCAAAGTCCTTTGTAGTAACAAAACTATTTCCTATGTCACTTACACAATATGCAAGCAAAAATAAGCAAAATTTGGCACAAGGTGATGATCCAAGGATGATAGGATGAGATGAGACTGAAAGACATTTAGTTCATTTAATTTCAAAATGATTTAAATGAAAAGCATGGATGCATTCCTCTTGTTATTACCATTAGGTGATCAAGTACATCATTTTTGTATCACGTGAGCTCACTTTTGAAGTTGAATGACAATCAATCCTTTAACCCGATGACATTTGTGACATTTCAACTGTGATCGGGCAACGAGTTCCCATGAATTTAACCTTTCGCCCAGAATAGAGAGATCATTTTTGTTATATTCAATGATGGAACCCCGAATCTTTAACTTTACCACCTTAGCACCCTGATTTTACTGAAAATTGGGATGTGATTACCGACTCATTGGAGATGACTATGCATGCATGGTCATGAAATGCATGATTATGTTATGCAATGGATATTTATGCAGGGATGTAACTAGTGCAAACATACATACAAACAGGGACATAAATATGCATGCAGCGTATCGTGCATGGCTATGTGTGAAATTATGCATGAATGCATGAATGCAATATAACCTAAATAACTACTTTGTCAGAATTCTGGAAAAATCCCTATTGACTAATGAAATGTTTCATGATTAGGCCGACCATTGATGGACCACTAATTCAATTCAATTACTCCCTCAACCATTCCTTTCCTTGATGGACTTTGATGTGCACTTGGACCTCAGGTGTTTCAAAATATGGGTTTCAAGCTATTTTCTGATGGGTTAAGGCTTGAGTTTAAAGAGAGTTGGACTTGGATTGCTTTAAAAAATATTGGCATGGATTTGTAAGTAATAGAGCCGAGGCCCACTTTTGAAATCTAGGTTTGACCATTTTTAAAACTTAGGCCTAGGCCGAGTTTTTGCTTAGAAAAATGTCAGGCCTAGGTTCGTTTATTAAAAAAATTGGGCCTGAGTTATTTGAAAAGGGTTGGACTAACCCATATTTTAAAATGCTTAAGCTAAGTGCTTTATTTTTTGAAAGGATGGGCCATGATCTCATTATTGTGCTTTTCCAAAATAATGGCTAAGTAGTATGCATGTCTAAAATGGATGCACGATGCATAACACAACACCAAACATATATACAAAAGACATGGATTAAGTCACATGGAGAAGAATGAGGATCCTATCACAACCCAAGGTAGATACATTTATTTTATAAGGTTTCTTCATGACTCTATCCTAGTTAGTACGTGTGGGTAGGTTCTAACCCTATTGACGATAGGTTCCCAACCTCCCTATCTTCACCCAAAGGGTTTGGACAGAGCTCAAATTGAGCGGAGTGGTTTGCGGGTCCCCACAAGCCCTGCCACGTGGGGACAAACGGTATTACACTCCTTTCTAATCTTAGTAGGTAAAGCCTGAGTAGAAGGCATGTGAAAGTGTGTAAATTCGAATTTAACTTAATCTTGCTACCCCACTTGCAAGTCACACGCTTATTTACAATTAATCACATGCTTATTCAAACTATGGCAACAAGATATTTACAATTAACACACTTAATCTAAAAAGTTGGAAATAAAATAATTACAATTAATATTCTTATCTAAAAATTTGGAAAAAAAAAATATTTACAATTAATATTCTTATCTTAAAAATTTGAAAAAAAAATATTTACAATTACTATTTTTTTCTAAAAAGTTGGAAATAAAATATTTACAATTAATATTCTTATCTAAAAAATTGGAAAGAAAATATTTACAATTAATATTCTTATCTAAAAAGTTGGAAAGAAAATATTTACTATTAATATTTTTATCTAAAAAAATTTGGAAAGAAAATATTTACAATTAATATTCTTATTTACAAAATTGGAAAGAAAATATTTACAATTAATATTATTATCTAAAAATTTGGAAATAAAATATTTACAATTAATATTCACAAAATGAGGAGCAACTAAAAGATTTATTAAATTTGAACTCAGGATAATTTCTAATTAATTACTGGCTCGACTCTCTATAGTCCCCAGCGGAATCGCCAAGCTGTCGCGATGTCTCGGAGCGCGGGTGCCTCGGGGTCGACGAAATAAAAAATGTGGTTTAATATTTTTGCAAAAAATAGGAATATTGGAGTCGCCACTAACCTTTTAGTATGGTTAGAATACTTAATTACTACCTAGTTAAAGGTAGAATTGGTCTACGTTATCAAAGCTGGGATCGAGAGTTCGGTTATGCGAGGGGAAGGTACGAGCACCCCCTATGCGCCCGTTCTTACGAAAAGTACCTAATTAATTATAAAATTATCTCTAAGTAAATTTAAAAAGTCTTTAAAATTACTTTCTTGATATATATAATATATATTCCCTCAGAATTGGGTACGTGAAGCTCAAAGAGCTTATACCATTTCATTAAAATCATAGGGATTAAATTAAGAAAATATTTTTATAAAAATAAATACCATAGTACTTATAAGGCCAAATAACAAAAATACTAAAGATAGTAATAATAATATTAATAATAATAAGAACAATAATAATAATACTATAATAATACTTCCTGCCATAATAATAATAATAATGACAATAAAAAATATCACTACTAATAATAATAATAATAATAATAATAATAATAATAATAATATAGTAACCCCTTTGTTATATTTGGCTCACGTAAAAATAGGGTGTCTACATTACGATGACATGTAACCCGAAATGGCCACAAATAAAAAAAAAAAAAGAGCTTCTTCTCGAACAAGAATCACATGATTGACCAGATTTGCTATCAAGACTTTTTCGATCAAAATTTGATGAATTGAAAGATGATGTAGTTAATAAGAGGGTGCTTGGAAAAGTATGTGTTTGAGTTTTAAAAAAAAGGCCTTCCTCGTGCTTATATGCTTCTTATTTTTGGTGAAAATAACAAGTTACGATGCATATTAGGGTACAATTAGACTGTTAGGGTTGAAATTCCTAACAAAGAGGAAGAACCAAAATTATATAGAAGCATACTCAAGCACATGATACATGAACTATGTGGAAATCATAATCCATGATCACTATGCATGAGAAGTGGAAAGTGTAAAAAAGGTTATCTAAAACCATTTTCATCTGAGACATATCAAGGTAATGACGCATACCTTGTTTACAAAAGAAATGATACTGTTAGAAAAAGTGTATTCCCAAGAGGGGGGTGAATTGGAATTTAAAAACTTTTTCTCCTAGGTTGCTTTATCCAACAACAGTATATACACAACCTAGGGTCAGTCTATGCAATTTCCAAATACGCCGATAACTATAATATATGGAAATTCAAATCAAGTGCATCATTCACATAATAACATACACGTGTGGTAAATATAAAGTGCGGAAATGTAAACAAACACACGATATGTTATCAGGGTTCGGCTAACTGTGCCTACGTCCCCGCATTTAGCTCGCAAGCCAAAGGATTCCACTAAAAGCTCACTTAAGGGTGGAGCGACACTGTTTACAACCAAGTCAAATTAACATAGGGCTGACCTCAACCTACACTAGGTCAATTAGCGGGGCTGACCTCAACCTACACGCCTTAACAGGACGACGCACTTAGCTTTCCTAAACGGGTCTAAGCCAATCCGAGACTATTCCAGGGCTAGTCTCCCTCTTCAGGCTCGTGCCTGGAAATATAACTAAAGTGTATTACAATCAAATGGTACAGTGATTGTGCTTTCGTGTAAAGAAGATATGTACCCAGATGCGCGCAATAACATACACCACAATATGATTCAATATGTAAGCTCAATGTGGTCTAAGTGGTTCAACTCTCAAAGGTATTTTCTATATGTGTAATGAGTACGTGAGAGTGGCAAACAAGCAATCTTTGTATCACACGATATTCAAAAAATAAGTTCACACAAAGATGTCAAGTCTCCAGTATTTCAATCAGTAAGATAACTCAAGCATGTAAGTATTAAATGATGTATATGCTTGGTTTGCAAGGATGTGTAATATTTGTATTCAGCAAATAATATATGAGTGAATGAATATTGCTACAAAGACCACTATCAAACAAACAAATATCTCTTCAAATGTATTTATTCAATATAAAGCACACTAGATATTTGAAGATGATTTTGAAAAGATTTGGCAAACAAAATACTATACGATCTTCTCAGGATATTGTAATGAAGGTGCAAGCTAGGAAGATCTAACAAAGTCTTCTTAGGATAGACTTATCAACAAAGTCCCCTAAGAATCCTTAGGTTTGGTCTCAAATAAAATTATGTCAAGCAAATAAAACAAGGAGAGCAAACCTTACCAAACACACACTCAATCCACTTACAAATGATGTAGATGATAATAGAAGGTAAGCTTGAGTGAATGAGGCCCAAAAATGAGTAGTATAGGGTTTTTATTTTTCAGAGAATTCTTCCCTAATCAAAGTGACTAATCACACTTTATTTTCTCAAATGAACTCATATATATAGACATGAGAGAAAATATGACCGTTGGGGACCTATTGGGTATTATTAAGAAAGTTTAATGATGTTTAAAGCATTTTAACCCTGTTTAAAAATATTAACTGCGGTAAAAAAATCAGGGCAACCCGAGAGGTCCGGTTGACCAGAAATGTCTCGGTCGACCAGGACTCAAGTGGTACGGTCAATCAGGGATATTTTGAACTGAGTGGTCGGTCGACCGGGACAAGGCGATTTTCCAAATTTCTGAGGTTCGGTCAACCGGACCTTTTTGAACTGCATGGTTCGGTCGACTAGACCGCTGGGAATTCTCCCGAGGACCCTTCGATCGACCAGGTATTTGGAGAACATATGTTCTCGATCGACCAGATGGTCAACTGTTGACCTAGGAGGGTTTCGGTCGACCAGTTGATCAAACTTTTGACCCCAGGGAGTTTCGGTCGACTAGGGCCTTTTGAACTACCTTTGCTGGTCGACCGGGTGGTCAAACTTTGACCCAAGGGAGTTTCGGTCGATCAGGGCCTTTTGAACTATCTTTGCTGGTCGACCGGGTGGTCAAACTTTGACCCAGGGTGTCTCGGTCGACCAGGCCAAAATGAACTAGCTTGGCTGGTTGACCGAAAGTGCATCGTGTGTGCATTTCGGTCTCGTATTGAAGCAAACAAGCCATATTCAAGGGCCTAACAAATATATGTGAAAGTGTGAGTGTCCTAGGGGCACTTGGGGTCCGATTTGAAGACACCGAAAAAGTCCTTCGGTCGACCGAAGGGAAAACCCTAAGGTCTTTCTATGGTCATTTTCTCATTCATGGTTTGTTTGAGCTTACGTAGTAAATCATACATGTGATGTGTGTGAGCTTATTACAAACCAAATACCTACTTACTATTACGGACCAATATATATATATATATATATATATTACAATGCTAAATTATAAATTAGTCTTCAAGATTTTCTTGTTTTGTGCACATTTTGATCTTATCATTCTTAATTCCTGCACAAAACCTCAAACACTCATTAGATACAATGAGTATTTGTCATAATCAAAACCGGGTGTGACCAATAAGGTCAACAGATACTTTTGAACCAATCCCTCATTCCAACATAATTGTTGACAATAGTTGGGTTGTATCATCTAATCCTTGTTTTAGTTACAACAACATTTGGTATAGTGACAACATTATTACCTAGAAGAAGGACAACACATTCAAGATTTAAAATAGCTTTTAATCTTGATGCATCCTTAACCTGTTCAATAAGAAAGCAATCAAATTTAGCTGAGCCAATAAGGCGTGTTTCACTTATTATTTGGGATGAAGAGCCAATGACAAATTGACATACATTCGAAGCTTTGGATTTAACAATGAAAGATATTATTGACGTTAATTTACCATTTGGTGGAAAAATAATGGTTCTT
Source organism: Malania oleifera (assembly GCF_029873635.1). Classification (NCBI taxonomy): domain Eukaryota; kingdom Viridiplantae; phylum Streptophyta; class Magnoliopsida; order Santalales; family Ximeniaceae; genus Malania; species Malania oleifera. Next base: position 76,634,571 of record NC_080424.1, on the reverse strand, counting down.
GGAGGAGATTTTAGGAAAATCTTCTAGTTGTCCCAATAGGTACAAAAGTTGAAATGTTGGATGCATGTATTGTCAACTTCTCATTATGAAGTGTAGTTAAAGTTTTTCATTTGAAGCAAAATATGAGATCAATTGAGGATCATTATTTTACATAATTTTTAATGTATGTTGGGGATGGAACCAAAGCTACAATCACAATGATTAAAGTACTAACTGAAATGACTATATCATGAGAGAGACACAAATCATTAGACTTACTGATTGACAAGGTATTTCCAAATTTACAAAACCATTTGAGTGATGCAAGATATATGGTTGAAAGAACTCTACTAACAACTTTAAACGATGAGGTTAATCTTATCAATGAGAAGATAATTAGTCAAATCTCAAGTCATGAGTACACTGTACATTTTTATGATAAAGTAAAAGGAGATACATGACATTATATCGATAGGAATTCTTTAATTCAATATCTCTTGGTAGTTTGCCACCACATATGAGACTAAAGAAGGGTGTGTCTATAATTTTGTTAAGAAAAATATATCCAAAAGTTAGACTATGCAATGGTGCAAGATTAAAATGCTGTGGTTGTTTTAATAATGTGGTCAACATAGAAATTTTAATCAATGAGTTTGCTGGAATCAGAGTTTTCTTGCCTAGGATTCCTTTGAAGACCACACAAAATATTTATTTTCCATTTGTTATGATAAGGAGATAGTTTCCAATACGTTTGAGTTTTGCTCTGACAATATACAAATCACAATGACAAACTTTTAAAAATGTTGGAGTTTATCTTCCACTTCATGTCTTTAGCCATGGTAAGTTATATGTAGCATTGTCACGAGGAGTATCAATGTCAACTACTAAAATTTTGATTAACAAAGACAACATAGATGTAGAGGAAGGAATCTACACACCAAATATAGTGTATAAAGTGTTGTTACCTTCTAATTACGTATATGTTTAATTTATTTTATTGCTTTAAACAACGTATATTAAACTTTTTTAATATCTTATAAATTTTATGTATGATAACACCTTTATAGGGTGATTCCCATCTTGGAAAAATGTAAAGAAATAAAGGCAGTCAAATCCCAACTATATGTAACTTTTTACCTACTTATTTCACATTGACATTTTACACTTTATCATTCTTATCTTTTTAAACTTATCTTATCATAGTTTTATTTAGAATTTCCATGCAAAAGAGATATTTGGTTAAATGAAATTATCATACCTCAACAAATAGTGCAAACAAAACAGGTTAGAAAAAAAATTCTCAAATTATTTCAATAATGGCTTAAAAAAATTATGATTACTCCGAGTAAAATAATTTCAAATCTATAATTTTGAATAAAGTTCTAGTGTTAGTGTAGATAAAACTCAACTTTGGAATATGGTTAAACGAGCTATACTATCTCAACAAAATATAACTTCCCATAAGTCATCCAAAAGGTATAATACTCATTGCTATCATATTTTGTTTTTATATTTTAATTATTTAAAGGAAATATGCTTACAAGATTATAATAAATAGTCAAACAAAACATACAAAAATGAGATATTGACATCAGAGGTATGCTTTAATAGTTTGACAATATGCCTAACTGCATCTCTTAAATTGTAAATAATTTACTCTGTTTTCTTATGTCACATTTTTTCAAATCATAAACAAGAGTGAAAAAAAATGATTAATGAACTACACAATATGATTACAATGTATTGTTTTCTTCACTACATTACACAATACAAATTTATATTCATATTAATATTAATTTTTTGTATATATATTTTTTTAAAAAGGAACATTGCAAAGATTAGTAGGAAATAATTAGAAGAAGATTAAAATATGTTCATATTTATGTTGTATAATCGCTGAAACTAAGCCTTGAAATTTTATTATGATATGTAAATATTGAATATCTTTTAAATATTACCTCTTTCTATACAATAGTAGATATATGTTTTTTTAATGACTATTTTTATATGTAAATATTTTAGAACACATGAATATCACCCAGCTTATCTGTCCATTAATCACAATAATAATATATTACCATTACCATCCAATTTTGCATGAAGAGTTTGAAGCTTATGAATATCATCGTATAAATAAAAATCTCTAAAAAAGCCGTAGAGCACATGCACTGTGTGTGTGTGCAACTAGTTATATAAAAGATTAATGAATAAAAGTAAAGCATTATAGATTTCAATGTTATGTTCCATTAGCAGAATGCGTTGCTACATTTGGGAGCATGAATTTCATATATTGAATTTGGATTTAAATAGATTTGGATAAAATTTTAATATAATTTTATATTGTATTTTATCAAAATATAATACAAATCCAAATTCATAGGGTATCCAAACATAGGGTAAATTAGGCATGGAATGTGATACCAATTATAAAATTCAATTTAGGAATAATTCATTATTAATTAGGTACCATTCGTAGAACGAGTGTGTAGGGGGTGCTGATACCTTCCCCTCGCATAACCGAACTCTTGATCCTGATTTTGATAAAGTAGACTGGGACTACTGATTCCTTGGCTGTGGAGACCAATCAATGAGTAGAAAATAGGTGTTCTAACTGCGGCAAGGTAAATAATAGATTAGTGGCGACTCCATTCAAATTTCAATATATATATTATCCCTCGCTATTTTAGACCTTTTCTCTGGGACGTTGCGACAATATCTATACAAGTATGTCTACAAAGGTCCAGATCGAGTATGTCATGAAGTACAACCAACTACTAATTATGATGAGATACAACACTTCTTGATGCAAGGTGGGTCTGTGTTCCTGAGGCATTTTGGAAAATTCTCATATTTAATTTATATCATATTTATACTTTTGCAAGTCGACTTTGAATACATATTCTTAATAGGCATCAAGTTTGCTATAATAGGCACCGGAGAATTTCAAAAGTTCTACATAATGAAAGAAATTGTAAGACAATGCACACTGAATTTTTCACAAAGAATCATGATGACATAGGTGCAAGGTGTTATCTATATAGAGAAATTTACCAATTGAAGGGGAAAAAATTTATCTTCACTTACTACTAAATCATGTAAGGGGGGTTATAAATTATGAAGACCTATTAAATGTCAATGGGACATCCTATGATACTTATAAGAAAGTAGCTAAAGTTAGAGGTTTATTAAAAAATGACAATAGTATTCGCTACCGTCTACTAAAAGCATCAAATATTAGAATGTCATTAGCTTTAAGGAGATTGTTTGCAGTAATATTAGTCTTTTTCAATCCGTCACGAGTTAGAGATTTATGGAATAATTTTTACACATATATGTTTGAAGACTACAAATTGTTCAGTAATACACTTAATGCTAACCATATTAATAGAATTTTTGTAACGCCCTGAACCTGAAACTAGGGTCCGGAGTGTTATTTGAAATATATCTCTGATACTACCTCGTGATGCCCCGCACCTGCCAAGTGGGGCCCGGGTGCCATGTGTTCTATTACTTGTACCTGACATCATAATCTCAATCACGTAGCGAAAATAACAACAATTCCTCAAAAATATGCCAGAGTTTCTACATCTATATACATCTCAAAAAAATAACCCAACATCTAGTATTCACAACATTTACAACTCTGAAAACACAAATATATTACAACCCCAAAAATATAACCAAGGTTTATACCCTTTCTCTCTATAAAAAATGTTATACCTGCCTCGAGCTCACTAAGCTCGGTCACGCGAAGGTCCTAAAAAGACATAATTTATATCGGGTGAGGCACATCTCAGTAAAGATGGAATACATTAAATTAGCGTGTGACAATCATGAGGTTTAAGTACAACATATATGTATATTCATTATTTTCAAATGAAACCACAATTATTAAATCATTCTCTGTTCTTACTCAAACACATGTAAGATATTTTACCAATGAGAGTTCCCAATGATAGGGGTGATTACCTGCCTATACAAGTAGCACCCCTCTGCTCTGATACTTTAAGAAACCTATGGTCACAACTGAAGCATATTAGGGCACTTACCTTTCTTGAAGCCCTCAGGTGGTAGTTTATCTCGTACTCACGCATTCACACAAAGGTTTACTGGAAGAAGTTCCCGATAATAGGGAAGATTACCCGCCCATAAGGGTAGCTTCTCTCTACCCTAATACATTATGCAGCTCATAGCTATATTCGATACCTATCAGGGCACTCGCCTTTCTCAGTAAGCCATCGGGCGAAGAGTATACCCCGCCCCAAATATATGTAATACTACTATATCTAATACTGATAATACTTTACTACATTACTCTTTATGCTGTTATCTATGTGTCATTAATTACATTCACATTCATATTCTATATTTCTCATTTATGTATTCATATTTGCTTTCACATATTCTATTTTCATATCATTTCCGTTTGCTGTTGTTATATCTTTTGTTCCCGTATATTCTATTTCCATATCCATTGTTCTCATATTATCTATGGTTAAACTTACAATTATGCGTTTAGAACCCTTTGTACCAATGAAAAATCATAGTCATGCTTCCGCCCTATGACGGGTTATGCATCCCGAAGGCTGCACTCAACCCTGGTCGACCCACCAGAGTTAAATCAACCACATTCTAAAGTCTGTAGGTCCGATTGGCTATTCCCATATTGGTCTTGACTCTAGGGGGACGCTACCCTTCCTAGCACAATTGACCATCCCATCTCCACACTCTATTTGAAGACGTGTGGGTGCACTAGCACTACCATATATATCCGCAACAGTACTGTGCCCTTTTTTGGTCTACCGAAGTTCTCAAACCATACATTGTAATTTAACATTACCAAACACATGCAAAATAAATCATATCACATTTTAATTCTTAATACATTTCTAGTATTTCCTGCATCTCATACATATATCATAGTTCAACACAGAAACTTCATTTTACTCATGCCACACAATTTTACAACATATTTCATATGTTTATTGTAAAAGCCAACCCACATTCATTATTAATATACTAAAAATATGCATTTAATTTCTTACACAATTATCTAGAAAATTTGTCGTTTTAACTTTCCATTCTCGCCAATAATATCTAGTGACATAGCCCTAGGCTTAGAAATTTACAATTTAAACGGATGGCTTTTCAGAACCCACGTGAAAATCATATGCATATATACATAAAGTTTCCATTTTTTTTTCTTCAGTTATTTCCTTAAAAACCCTGATTTAATATATTCCTCTTACTTGATTTCCTGAACTATGCCAGTAAGAACCCCGAAACGATACTTGCGGCACTCACACGAACCCTGATTCAAAAACCCTAATTTATCAACTCAAATCTCAAAACAACACTCATTTAACACTTCCTAGGTTCCATATACTTCAATCTAAGAATAAAACTTTTAAATATCTCACTTACCCAGATTTTGGGATAATACCCCAAAACCCCAAATCAACGATCCACTTTGATAGCTTTGTAGAGAATGATCCCTTGTACCTTGTAGTGGTTCCGGATCGTCAAAATAAGCCTTGAGGGAGCGGGAATCGAATAAAATAGAGAGGGGAAAAGTAGGTTTTCGAAGAAGAAGGAAGAAGAATTTTCTATTTCATTTGAAACACTTGTAAGATTTTTTCTTTATATCACCTCTGCAGAGAACGTCACCGGTTTTCTTAGCCCTCTAGAAAACCATCACCGATTTTCTCTTTAATCAGCCCTATTTTTTACCTTTTAACCTATTACTGACCTGCAGTAATTCCACAAAACCGTCGCCGATTTTCTCTTCATTTTAGAAAATCGCCGCCAATTTTTTTTTTTGAGTCTCTACATTCTCCCCTTCTTAAGAAATTTCGTCCTCGAAATTTTCTTACTTGTTCATTTCCACATTTCTACAATTGTTAACTCGCTATATTTCATACAATTCAATATATACCCTCATATGAAATTCTATATTAACTACCATAAAATAAAACCTTCATTATTTTAAACATAAACTCATACCTGCCCCCTAGGCTTTATCTGCCTCGTCCAGGATCATCGTATACACACGTGTTGGACCACATCCACCTTGGGGTACTTGCTGATTTCTCCTGATTTGATTTGGTGCAGGTGCAATAGGCAGCAGTCCATGACAGTTCCTCCTAATGTACCTCGGTTTACCGCACCTATAGCAGTTATGTGATACCCCGTGGAACAAAGTGTTGGAATTGATGTATTCCCAGGAGGGGAGGTGAATTGGTTATTAAAGATTTTTTCCTAGGTTTAATGTCCACTAGTAGTATAACACAACTTAGGGTCTGTCTATGCAACTATAAACCCAATCATTAACAATAATAAATTATAAACATTCAAGTGCTGAAATATAAATTGCGAAAATTAAAAGCAGGCACAATAAATGTTATCGGGATTTGGCCAATACTGCATACATCCCCGCCTAAGCTCGCAAGCCCGAGGATTCCACTAATGCTCACTTAAAGGGTGGAGCAGCACCGGTTACAACCAGGTCAAATTTCTAGGGCTGACCTCAACCTTCACAAACTCTCCTTGCGGGGCGGAGAAGACCCTAACAATTGATCCTTACGGGCTAGATCAATACCCCCTCAAGCCATTCCTAGAATACAATCAATGAATATGAAATTTGTATACAAATAAAGATGCTTCTCCAATAAGTAGATTTGTACCAATACACAATCAATGCACCTCATACAGATAGGAACTATAAGCTCAGTGCAACGATGTCTAATATCACTCAATCTAAAGTCAATAGGCAATTAATTGCAAGAGTGTATTTTCAAACAATCTTTGAAATAATATATCGAGGTTTCTCTATCACAAGTATGGTTTCCAAGATATCCAACAAGTGTAATCAAAATATCTCAAAAATGATTTTCTAAAAAATCTAGCACAAGAGAAATTTGTAGTATAAGCTTGTCAAAATAATTTTTGCACAATCAAAACACAAGTTTAATGAGTCTTGCAATAATGATGCAAATGCTCACTAACTAAAAGTTTTCCCCACACAAGGATTTATTAATTAAACTAGGTGGAAAAACTTTGGCTAAACTCTCAATCATAAATCAAACACACAATCAATACAATGAGAGTTTTAGCAAGTAGGACAATTTAAAATCACTCAAAGATACTTTGATTTAGCAAAAGGAATGGCAAAGGACGAGTGTTTTTGGCTTTGGGTATGAAAAGGGGCTCTCAAAAATTCAGAGAAAATTTTGGCTAATCAAATCCCTAATCATTTCTTAATTCTGACAAATGAGGAGGTATTTATAGAGTTGGGAAAAATTATAGCTGTTGGGGACACACTGGGTATTTTGGGAAAAGATTAATTGAGTTTAATTAAAAATAACTCAGTTTAACCTCGATAAAAATTGAGCAACCTGAGAGGTTCGGTCAACCATTTTTAATGTTCGGTTGACTAGATTGCTCAGTTCGGTCGACTAGGGTGTTTTTGAACTGAAGTGTTGGTCGACCAGACTTGAGGCGATTTTTGAACCTCCGAGGTTCGATCGACCAGGTCAAGTTCGGTTGACATGATTCATACGTTCGGTTAACTATGTCCTTTTATAACTAGGAGTTTGGTCGACAAGGGCGTTGGGAAATCCCCACGTGCCAGTTTGGTCGACCAGGGCGTTGATGTTCATTTTAAGGACGATCAACCAAATGGTCAAACTTTTGACCTTGGGGAGGTTCAGTCGACCGAAGGTCTATGTGTGCTGTTTCGGTTGACCGAACACACAAAGATTGTGTATTTAAGTTCAAATTCCCTTTTAAAGTCACCCCTGTTCACATGATTATTACTTCTAAGATATAGGGGAATTTTTTATGTGATATTTAGGGACCTAAAGTCAATCTATGGTCTTTGAGAGCTAACCCTAAAAATCTAGCGTCGGTCGACCATCCCTAAGGTTAGTCTATGGTCTTGAGCTTATAAGTTCCTACATGGATGATATGCAGATTATTACAGACTAATAATTAATTATTGCAGACCCAATGAATTGAATATGAATTACAAAGAAATTGGACACTTTGGGTATTCTTTTTCTTTAAGCCACTATGTACCGCCATATGATTTTTCCAATTTGATCTTGTACACAAACTCGACAAACATTAAATACATTGTATTTGTCATTATAAAAAATGAGATAGGGCTCAAAAAGTCAACAGAAAGGCTTAAAAAGATTAGGTGTTACTACCCATATCATTAGCTCGATAAGGCTTGCCCCCTGTTGTCTGGTCCGGGTGGAGGAGGAGAGACGCAGTGCTCCCTGGTAGACCCAGGTTGGGTCATTAAAAAATGGTATCAGAGCCATTACCCAGCCGGAAGTGTGATGAAATTCACATCGCCTAAGTTTGGAAATGTGGGTTCACAACGAGGACGTTGCGTTTTGTAAGTGGAGGAGAATGTGATACCCCATGGAAGAAAGGCATAAAAAGATTAGATGTTACTACCCATATCAACAAGGTGCACCTTTCTTTTTGGGAGTCTTCCCATAAGAACTCCATGGTTAAGCGTGCTTGGCTTGGAATAATCTTGGAATGGGTGACCTTCTGGGGAGTTTTCTCAGGAAGTGTGTGAGTGAGGACAAAACACACTGAAAAAGACATATGTTGGTCTGTGGGGTTTAGTCATTAGTTCGATAAGGCCTGCCCCTATTGCCTGGTCAAGGTGGAGGAGGAGAGACATAGTGCTCCCTGGCAGACCTAGATTGGGGCATTACAAGTTAGGACCCCCAGCTCGGCATTCACCCCTATGCCTCTTATTACATTTTTGGCATAAAGAGTAAGACAGATTTTCCTGATAACCAGAATAACCCTGATCTGTCGTCTCCTGCCTTGGGCCCACAACATCCTTCTCTCTTTTCCACGATCCCTGACTACCCTCATCTTGAAAACTTGAAGGTGCAGGCCTCTTCTTCAGCTCTGTCGGCTTTGTACCGCCCCGAATGCTCTTTTCCAGCACCAAAACCTTATCTACCAAATCTAAAAATTTTGGACCTAGAACCCCACTATAAGCTCATAAACCCTTCGTCTCAAGAATTTTTCAAACTTTCTGGCCTTTCTCGCCTCGTTCAGGATCAGGAAAGGAGCAAAATAGTTCAACGAACTTAGCCGCATATTCCCCCACAATCATATTCCCCTGTGTTAGATTAGTAAATTCTTCAATATTTTCCTCTCTGATAGATAATGGTAAATACCTATCAAAGAATTGCTCCTTGAATCGATCCCATGTCAGAGCTATCTTTACTAACCTCTGTTCCTTTAGCAGCTTTGTAACGCCCCAACCTGGATATGCCAGGGAGCACTGCATCTCTCCTCCTCCACCTGGACCAGACAATAATGGGGCGGGCCTTATCGGACTAATGATTGGCCCCACAGACCAACACATGTCCTTTTCAGTGTGTTTTGTCCTCACTCACACACTTCTTGGGAAAACTTCTCAGAAGGTCACCTATCCCAAGATTACTCCAAGTCAAGCATGTTTAATTGTGGAGTATGGGAAGACTTCCGATAAGAAAGGTGCACCTTGTTGATATGGGTAGTAACATCAATCCTTTTTAAGTCTTTCTTCCACGGGGTATCACATTCTCCCCCACTTACAAAATGCAACATCCTCATTGCGAACCCACATTTACAAACCCAGGTGATGTGAATTTCATCACACTTTCGACTAGGTAATTGCTATGATACCATTTTGTAACGCCCTAACCTGGGTATACTAGGGAGCACTGCATCTCTCCTCCTCCACCTGGACCAGACAAAAGGGGGTAAGCTTTATCAAAATAATGACTGGCCCTACAGACCAACACGTGTCCTTTTCAGTGTGTTTTGTCCTTATTCACACACTTTCTAGGAAAACTTCCTAAAAGGTCACCCATCCCAAGATTAATCCAAGCCAAGCACACTTAACCGTTGAATTCTTATGGGAAGCCTCCCGAAAAGAAAGGTGGACCTTGTTGATATAGATAATAACATCAATCCTTTTTAAGCCTTTCTTCCACGGGGTATCACATTCTTCCCCACTTACAGAATGCAACGTCCTCGTTGCAAACCCACAGTTCTAAACCCAGGCAATGTGAATCTCATCACACTTTCAGCTGGGTAATTGCTCTGATACCATTTTATAACGTCCCAACCTGGGTCTGTTAGGGAACACTGCGTCTCTCCTCATCCACCTCGACCAGACAACAAGGGGGCGGACCTTATTGGACTAATGACTGCCCCACAGACCAACATGTGTGCTTTTCAGTGTATTTTATCCTCACTTACACACTTCCTGGGAAAACTTCCCAGAAGGTCACCCATCCTAAGATTACTCCAAGTTAAACACGCTTAACCATGAAGTTTTTATGGGAAGGCTCCCAAAAAGAGAGGTGCACCTTGTTAATACGAGTAGTAACATCAATCCTTTTTAAGCCTTTCTTCCACGGGATATCACAAGCTTCACAGAAAGCCACTAGCATTTTGCATCCCCTGCCATCTTAAATGCGGCATAGCGGACCTTCTACTCGTCCATGCAACCAAGTACTTCCACTATCTCCTCTATTTGTTGGACCCAGTTTTTTGCAGCCACTAGATTAGGTCCTCCCTTAAAAGTAGGAGGGTTCAACCTCATAAAATTCTTGATGCTACTGCCCTGATCTACAGCTGGATAGTTTTGCCCTCTAAGATCCTTCCTCATTTCTGCCCCGACCTAACGGGCTATATCCCGCAGCATTGTGGAGGTATCTATATCCTCTTCACTGGAAGTCTTTGAATCATCCCTTCCTTCAGCCTCCACATCCTCATCCCTAGGATCCATCCTGAAAATAGAATAGAAAATAGATAAGAATTCCATTATCTTAACCCTATCATCACAATCATTAATCTAAATCCCAATATACACACAACTTTTCAATTTAGGACCATTCTCACAGCTCAGAAACAAAATCATCTAAGGTTTACCGTGGCTTTTCTGAGGCCATCAAATGCTTCAGAAAAATCATAGGAAATCATCCACGTATTTCCGCCTCTAGACTACAAGACAAAATCCTACACTTCTCAATTTCCTAGTCTACCCATTTCCTATCCTCATTATCACCTATTCCTATACTATGGTATTAATCATCATCGAGTCTGCGGAATCCCAAAACCTAATTGCTCCAATACCAAAATGTAACGCCCCGAACTCGAAACTAAGGTTCGGAGTGTTATTTGAAATATATCTCTAATACCACCTCGTGACGCCCCGAACCCGCCAAGTGGGGCCTGGGTGCCATGTGTTCTATTACTTGTACCTGACATCATAATCTCAATCACGTAGCGAAAATAACAACAATTACTCAAAAATATAAGAGAGTTTTTACATCTATATACATCTCAAAAACATAACCCAACATCTAGTATTCACAACATTTACAACTCTGAAAACATAAATATATTACAACCCAAAAAATATAACCAAGGTTTATTGTGAAGACCCAAAAATTATAATAATTAAATAATAGAGAGGAAGGAAAAATTTAAAAGAATCAAAGCAAGGTTCATCGACGAATGCCCTGGTTTTGTCGACAAACCCTCTTGCAATGTTTGTGGACGAGTTTCAGTGTCCTTTCGACGAAGAGAAACCGAGAGGGGGTAATTTAGACCCATCGGCTCGTTGACGAGCTCTTCACCCTCGTCGACAAACTACCTTCTATGGTTCGTCAACGAGTACACGTGGCTCATTGACGAAGCCATATGACCAGCCACCTATAAATACGCAAAAAGACGAATTTTGGTGAGGAAATTAGTTTCTCCTGACTTTCTCTCTCTAGAATTCTGGTTCTCTACCTTCTCTCCAAGATTCAGACCTCGTTTCTCCCCGGTTTTACAATCAGAAGGTACCACAATGATCCTGGGGAGATTCTCTACAACTTAGCCAAAGTGGAATTTTGGTTTAAGAAGTTTAGGCACCATCCCAAAATCAAGGTAGGTAGGGTTTTTATAATTCTTTGGTTTTTCTGAACCCAAATTTTGTATTAGATGAAAATATACTGGTGTTTGAGTTGATTAAACTAGGGTGTTGTAATTTCAAGGTTTGGGTTTCCAAATACCACAAGCATGGGTTGAGGATTCCAGCAGGTATTCTCCCAGGAACTTAGGTAATGTTGATAAATAAATTAATAGTTTAGAATTTTATGGATATGTGAGGTTAGGAAAAATATGAGTATAGTTATTATTCTGAGTTTGAGTTAACTAAATTAGGAAAATATACATATATATTTCAGGATTTTGTGTTTGGTACGTTGTGGACGTAGGAATAAAATTGGAGTCAGATCTCCTAGCCAGTTAGGTAAGGGAAATATGCTATGCTAGTAATTTTAGGAATTTTATTAGTAAGATATATATGTTTCTAGGAAAATTCTAGAGATCATGAATTACTTTTATTATCAGTAAATACAGATTTTAGTACAGGGTTTTCATTTATTTAGTTGTGTGGCATGAGTTAATATTAGATATGTACAGAGTTTATACAGTTTTCAGAATACCATGATTTACAGTATACGTACAGAAACCTATATTTTATAGCATTTTCAGAAAACCATGATATACAGGTTTTAGAACCATAACATTCAGTTGTTTCACTTAATCAGATATTTGAATTATTCAGATAATTGAATTATTCAGCTATCTCAAATATTCAGTTATTACAGTTTATTCAGATTAGTTTATACAATGTTATGGTTATTTCAGTTATATCAGAATCATGGTAAAATAGTAAGATAATTGTATATATATTAGTATTATATAGTATCAGATCCTGATGGATCATATTCAGATCAATATTCAGAGCACAGTACTGTAACTAATTCAGATCAGAGTGCAACCACATATCTTAGATAGTGTGTGGATTTATGAGTAGTCAACTGTGTCTTGGGAGGGATTGCAGGATGCCCAGTATTCTAGGTCGAGGCAGCCAGTTTGACGCAGGAGGTATCAGTTACTATGCCTTTGAGGGATTGCAAGCTCCCTAGTAATCTATTTTGAGGCAGTTGGTCTTATGATAGAGGTTCAATTGACTTATCTTGGTAGGGCAACCAGTGTTAAGTCCTGCCTACGGGCTGCACAACCTTGTCATAAGGGATTAAATCATGACATACAACCATTCAGGGAAGTTTTCATAGTTATATATATATATATATATATAGATTTACAAAAGTCATCAGACTGACCTATAATCTATATAAGTATCATTAAATAGTAAGTTCAGTAACAGTTGTATTTCAAACCACATAGGTGTGAGTTACACAGTGTTTTATTTTACATGTTATCCCAGTTTCAGTTACTTATCAATATATTATTCATGTAGACTCAGTTGCCACACACTTGTAATAGCATATTTCGTCTTACTGAGAGTTGTCCTATCCCAGTAACTTAAATTTTTCAGGTGATCCAGTTAGACAAGCAGATCAGGCTCGGAGATAGAGAGGTCGTTTGCACTGCCGTATTTGTAAGGCAAGTGTTTTCAGTGAGATGCATTTTTGGGTAGATTTTAGGATTTTTGGTAGTTGTTGTTGGGGGTTGTGTATTTATGTATATATATATTTTGGAAAAAATACAGAATTTTGGTACTGTAATTATTGTTATATAGTTTTATGTTTTTCGTTGCATTGGTGTATTCCAGTAGGATTACAATATAATTTTTGGGTCGTTACAGTTTTGTTAGGTTCTGTAGACTCTAGAGTACAGTAGAAAATAATACCAGAATATAGGAATGGAGATGAGAATTTAGGGTTATGTTCTACAGTCTGGAAGTGAGAACTTTGGGGTGGTTTCTGTGTTTTTCTTGGGATGACGATTTTAGGAAAACCATAGTAAACTATCGTCGGTTTCTATTTTCATATAGTAGGACTAGACCTTAAATTGGTAATAGGAAGTGTGGGGATATCTTAGTTATATTGATGTAAGAATAACATTATGAGGTTCCTATTCTCAAAATAATTTGGTGATATTGTAAGATGAACCCTAGAGGTAGTAGTGCTCACGCTAGCGACAATAATGGTGCAAGGTCATCTAGCATGGGCGGCGGGGATTCAGATGCTGTTTTGCACAGCGTGGCTCAATAGGTTATGACTAAGATTACACAAAACTCTAGGGAGTAGAGAGGCCTGTCTGCAGCCTAGGGATGTACGATAGAGAAGTTTACCAAGATGAATCCTCTAGGGTTTTCAGGAGCAGCTAATCCTGCAGTTGCTGAGAATTGGATGCAGGAGATGGAGAAAGTACTAGCGCTGCTCCATTGCACCAATGAGTATAGAGTCCTCTATGCCACATACAAGTTGACAAGAGAGGTTGAGAGATGGTGGGCAGCTACGAGATTATTGGAGAAGCAGAGACCCATACCATTTATGACTTGGAATCGATTTAGAGAGGTATTCTTTGATAGATATTTTCCTGCCACTGTCAGAGAGGCTAAGGTAGTAGAATTTCTGAATTTGACTCAGGGGCCAATGACAGTTCAGTAGTATGCAGAAAAATTCATTGAGTTATCACGATTTGCTCCATATATATATATATTACCAAATGAGATTAAGAAGGTAAGAATGTTTGAGAGGGGCTTGAGGCAAAAAATATATAAACAAGTGACAATTCTAAAGATGTAGGACTTCTCTGAACTAGTTGACAGGGCCACTACAGCAGAGGAGAGCGAACAGAGATATGTGGGAGCGTCAAGCCAGAGAAAGAGATCTGTGCCCTCCGATTTTTAGGTGAGTTCTAGTCGGGGCTCATGGAGAGGAGACCGGTATAGTGGAGGTCAGAGGCAGATGATAGGACACCGGGGTTTCCAGGGTAAGCGGACTTACCCCATCTGTCCTAGATCTGGTTGGAGGAATTTGGGAGAGTGTAGGATGGGAGAGAACGTCTGCTATCAGTGTGGGAGACCCGATCATAGGGCTTAGTCATGTCAGGGACTGCCGGCCCACGCATCAGCTCATATACCGTTATAGGGTGGTTACCAAGCTGACTCACTCGAAAAATGAGCAGCTCGAAAGCTATCCCAAGTATAGGAGTTCTATCATGTAATATTAAGCCCAAGGGCTAGATCGTCTCCTCAAGGAATGCGTTTTAATCTCAGATTTTACTTTCTTCCAATCGAAATTAAAAAGGTACTGAACTCAGTTCAGATTCGGGTTTTCAAGATTGTGGAGACTTAAATGAAAACACAAATTAAAGTCCTAAAACTATCACGCACGGAATTAAATAACAATAATGAAAACCCTAGTCTACTTAAGGAAACACTAGATCATACTAACTAAAAATGGAAACTTTAAACACGGAATTAAAATAACAATAATGAAAACCCTAGTCTACTTAAGGAAACACTGGGACACGCGTTAATTAAAAATGGCAACCTAGAACATGGAATTAAAAACACACAATGGAAACTAAACTAGACACATACTAAAAAAAAACCGAACCTACTAAAAATCGAACCTTTAGCACAATTAAGAGATCAAATCAAGACTCACAATTTAAATGCAAACATGAATTCAACGGAAATTAAAAAAAACGTAAACAATAACGGAACACAATAAAAACACAACCTTTACTAATCATAGACCCTAACTAAATCGAATTTCGACAAAAAAAATATCTGAATTTAATTAAGAATGCTAAATTAAAATAACTATCAATTAGATAAACAAATAGATTAATTTAACAATAATGAAATACCCAACATTACTCAACTTAAACAAAAAGAAAGAAAACTCCAATAACATTAAAAAAAAAAACTAAACTTTCTTCAATATTCTAAGATTCAAAGAAAAGTAAATAAAAGAAAGAAAGAAAGGAAGAGAGAGAGAGAAACAAATCCACAGAGCTGTGAAGTTGCTACTGTGCTGGAGAAGTTGCTGCTGCGCTTTGGTGTTCCTGCTATGGAGTCGGCTAGTGTTCTGCTGTGCTTGGGGACTGCTGAAGATGGTGGAGAAGGTTGGCCATACTGCAAGAGGGCAGAGGAGGCCAAGAGAAACAGAGGAAAGGGGGAGAGTGATGGAAGAAAGACAAAGGGAAGGAAGAGAGACAAGGGGAGAGAAGCAGAATTGAAAAGAACAAAAAAAACAAACTAAAGAAGAAGAAGAAGAAGAAGAAGAAGGAGAAGAGGAGAATGGGGAGCCATGGCGGCTGCCTTCGCAGGAAGAGAAAGAGAAGGGTTAAATAGGATAGGGGGGGAAAGCCCTAAACCCGAATAGGAAGCCCGAATTGCTATATTTTTTCATTTTTTTCATTCTCTATTCATTGCAAATCTGACTCTTTGGAGCGCATATCTTACAAAACTCAAAAAACAAAAGTTATAGATGATCCGTTCCTCTTTCTCCAGAAATTTGAATCGTCTCGATTGGAGCTCGGACGAAAAAGTTATGCATAAAATATGAACAGGTATCGGTTTTAATTCCCGGGAATTTTCCTGCGACGAAAAATTACCAAATTCTCATAAATAGTGCAATAAAGTTCAAGAATGATGATTTTGGCATTTTATTAAAATATTGGACAATTTTGGACATTTAATTAAAAATATAAACCGTAAAGCTCAGGTTAAACGTCCAATTACGCAGGTTCGGCGCGTAATCACAAGCGCCCCGTGGAGGCTAGTAGAGGAGCACAACATCAACGAGGATTTATGTAATGACGCTGGGAGATGCTGAGGCTGTTGGAAATGATGTGACAAGTATTCTTACTATTTTACCATATAAAATTGTTATTTTATTTGAAATAGGTTCCACCCATTCTTTTGTGTCATCAGGATATGCTAAATTAGCTGAGGTCGAGGCACAATTGTTAGATGTGGAATTGTTAGTAGCCCTGCCGACTGGATTAATAGTGAGGTGTAGGAGGGAACTTAAAAATTTTTCAGTGGGAATTTAGGAGAAAATATTACTAGCTGATCTTGTGGTACTAGATATATAGGGGTTTAACGTAAGAACCCAACTCTCGATAATGGTTTATAATTATATAAAGAGAGGGGCATTTTGGTAAAAGATTAGGCCTCATCGAGGAAGCCAGATTTCGTTGATGAAGTCTTTGCCCTTCTCGTCGACGAAATTTAGAGACTTATCGACGAGGAAAAGCCGAGGAGTTTCAGAAACAGAGTGTCGCAACGTTCCCGAGTGGAACAAAGCGAATGAAAAGTGAATTTTAAATTTTCGTGAAAAATAGTGTAATGGAGTTGCCACTAACCTTTTAGTGTGGTTAGAACATTTCATTACTACCCAATTAAGGGTAGAATCGATTTGCATTACCAGAGACGGGCTCGGGAGTACGTTTACGCAAGGGGAAGGTCTTCGCACCCCCTACACGCCCATTCTTATGAATGGTACCAGATTAATTGAAAATTATCCCAAAAATTAATTTAATTAGCCTTTAAAATTACTCCTTTTTTAAAATTGTAAAACAAATACCAAAAAATAAAAAATAAATAACATATAGGAATTCCCTCAGAATCGGGGCATGTCATGCTTTCGAAAAACTCAACGCCCTTCCTTGCAATCATTGGGATCGAAAAATAGAGAAAATAAGTTTTTTTTTTACAAAAAATAACTCCCAGGTATTTTGAAATTTACAGGATTTTTTTTTAAGTAAGGAAAATTGAAATTTTTGAAACCTTGGGAGGTTTTGGGCTCATTCGGGGTGAAAATGATTTCTTGGACCTTGAAAATGTTTTTGTGATTTTTTCCAAGTGTGAAAACATTTTTGTGACTTTTATGATTTTTCAATATTTTTCCCGAACTTCAAAATAGCACAAATAAAATTAAAACAAAACTCATAGAAGTCAAAGTTTGAAAATATTTTTTGTAATTTTTCCTAAAAAAACTTTTGTGATTTTTTTGGCATCTTATGATTTTTATGGGTTTTTTGAATCATTAGTCATTCAAAGAAAATAAAAAAAATAATCTAAATAAAATAATAAATCGGCTCCATACCGATTCAAGGGTTCAAACAATTCGCAGAGTGATAAACGGGGTTTAGGTTCGAGATTGAACTGAACTTTGGGTTTGAGTCTTTGATTCACAACTTCATACCCCGTTTATTATACTTTAGACTATAACCCAGGAAGGGAAAATCCATTAGTTTTGCCTTTCGTTTTCCTCTCCTCCGGTCTTCTTTTCCTATCGGTGAGTCTACTAGGGCCAGTCTACAGTGTCTTATTGAGAGTTGTTCTTGAACTTTGAATCGAGGCACTATGGAGTGCCTTCTTCAAATGGGGTGACTCGACATCGGTAGGAAACGGGATCAGTCGACCGCTTGATCTTCTAAGAGAATGAAACGTAACCTCAGCCAGTAGAAGACTTCAATATTCAAAATCTTCTCCTTACCACTCAGAAAAACTAGCTTCACAAACTTATAATAGAAGACTTCAATATCTGAAATCTTCTCCTTACCACCACCAAGAACTCCTTCACAAACTTATAATAAAAGACTTCAATATTCGAAATCTTCTCCTTACCATCACCAAAAACTCCTCCTTGTGCTTGGAATGGGAATGCTATTTATAGACTTAGCTTGGGGCAAGCATGGGAAAGAAGACATAAGGGAGTAATTATGGGGGGAACAAAGCATGGGGTGAAGAATGATGAAGGGAATATAGAATGGGATGAATGATAAAGAGAGGAACAAAGCATGTGGTGAGTGATGATGGGGGAACAAAGTATGGGATGAAGAATGATGAAGAGAATATAGCATGGGAAGAATGATAAAGGGAGGGAACTTGAAATGTGATGAGTGATGATGGGGGAACAAAGTATGAGATGAAGAATGATGAAGGGAATATAACATAGGAAGAATGATAAAGGGAGGAAACTTGACATGTGGTGAGTGATGATGGGGGAACAAAGTATGGGATGAAGAATGAAGAAGGGAATATAACATGGGAAGAATGATAAAGGGAGGAAACTTGACATGTGGTGAGTGATGATGGGGGAACAAAGTATGAGATGAAAAATGATGAAGGGAATATAGCATGGGAAGAATGATAAAGGGAGGAAACATGACATGTAGTGAGTGATGATTGGGGAACAAAGCCTGCTTGCATTTGATAAATTAGATAAATAATAATAATAATAATAATAATAATAATAATAATAATAATAATAATAATATGAGGGTCCTAGAAGATGTGCAGAGCCCAACGGGAATGTGTGGGGCCTACGCACCATGTGGGGTCCACGAGCCGTTTGAGGTTTATAGGAATCCAAGCTAATATGCACCGGATGTAGGGATCCGTGCTAGCGTACCAAGAGTGATAACGTGCACCGGATGTAGAAATCCTAGCTAGCCTACTGGGAGGGGTAACGTGCACCGGATGTAGGAATCCAAACTAGCATACCAAGAAGGGTAACGTGCACCGGATGTAGGAATCCGAGCGAGCATACCAGGAGATGTGGGGCCTATAAACCATGTGGGGCCCAATGGAGATATGTGAGGTCCACGAGCCATTTGAGGGTTATAGGAACCCGAGTTAGCAAGCACAAGCATGCCAAAAGAAGTAACGTGCATCGGATGTAGGAATCCGAACTAGCATACCAGAGTGATAACGCGCACCGGATGTAGGAATCCAAGCTAGCGTACCAAAAATGATAACGTGCACCGGATGTAGGAATCCGAGCTAGCGTACCAGGAGGGGTAACGTGCACCGGATGTAGGAATCCGAGCTAGCGTACCAGGAGATGTGGGGCCCAATGGAGATATGTGGGGCCCACAAGCTATGTGGGGTCCACAAGCCATTTGAGGGTTATAGGAACCTAAGCTAGCAGGCACAAGCATGCCAAAAGGAGGTAACGTGCATCGGATGTAAGAATCCGAGCTAGCGTACCAGAGTAATAACGTGCACCGGATGTAGGAATCCGAGCTAGTGTACCAAAAGTGATAATGTGCATCGGATGTAGGAATCCAAGCTGGCAGGCACAAGCATGCCAAAGGAGGTAATGTGCATCGCATGTAGGAATCTGAGCTAGCGTACCAAAGTGATAACGTGCACTGGATGTAGGAATCCGAACTAGCGTACCAAAAGTGATAACGTGCACCGGATGTAGAATCCAAGCTAGTGTATCAAGAGGGGTAACGTGCACCAGATGTAGGAATCCGAGCTAGTGTACCAGGAAATATGGGGCCCACAAATCATGTGGGACCTACAAAGATGTATGGGGCCCACAAATCATGTGGGACCTACAAAGATGTATGGGGCCCACAAGCCATGTGGGACCTACAAAGATGTATGGGGTCCACAAGCAGCGTGGGACCTACAAGGATGTGTGGGGTCCACAAATAGCGTGGGACCTACAAGGATGTGTGGGGTCCATAAATAGTATGGGAAGGTTTGCCATGAGGTCTCCTCAGAAAGGCTTGGTTAAAATTGGGGTGTCTTGTGATGACCCAAAAATATATATATATATATATGATTAAAGTACAATAATAATAAAATAATAAAAATAGTCATTAAGTTAATATCAATACGAAAGTTTTTTTCTGTAGGATCCTTGATTCCATGTTTGATGCCTAAGAAAGACCTTGTCTTAGCGAGTGCTCAGAGACCATTGCGGCTCAGTCGCTCCCTGGAGGTCGGCCTGGTCAAAATGGAATTTCATAGGATAAACAGGATAGACACTGTTTGTACACGTAAATAAGTATATATACATAAAATAGTGTTTTGACAGACATAATTTGTAGAAATACATAATAAGATGATAATAATATAGGTATCATATGTGGGGCCCACAAGACTATGTGGGGTCCACATGAGTCCCGGAGCCACAAGACACTGTTTATATACATAAATAAGTACATAAAATAATGTTTTAACTGATATAATTTGAAGAAATATATGATAAACTAATAATAATATAGGTATCCTATGCGGGGCCCATAAGACTGTGTGGGGCCCACATGAGTCCCGAAGCCGTATGGAGGTTTACACGAGTCTCAAAGCTATGTAGGATGCATAAAATCGTATAAGAGTTATTCGAGTTACGTAGGATCCATTCGGGTCTCGAAGTTGTGTGGGGCCCACAAGACCATGTGGGGCCCACATGAGTTTTTAAAATTTAAATTTAATTCTTGTTCAAAAATAAATAATAAAATAAATAAATACTAAAAGTAGTTTAAAATTAATAACAATGATAATAATAATGATAATAATGATTAGAAAAAAAAATAATAAAATAATAGAATAATTAATTAAGTTATTGATTAATTAATTAGGTAAGTAATTAATTTAAAAAAAAAATTATTATTTAGTGGGAATGGTGGCAAGCACTCCCACATGGCTTCCATCCCTATCCTATACTCAACCCATACCTTGCCCATTCCTTGCCCATTCTTTAATTTTTTAAAAATTATAATTTTACCCATCTCCCCACACTTTTATAAATTCCATTTCTTCCCCAAAATTTTCCTATAAATAGGGAGCTCTCAACCTTCATTTTTCACAACAATTTTCTAAGGAAGAGAAGGATTAGTGGGTGAAAGAATTTGTGGTGGAGTGAGAATTTTGAGTAAGTTCTCACTCACCCACTCTTTCCGATCTCATATCTTAAAGATAGTTATTGTGTTCGTAGCACACGGTAAAAGAAGAAGGTAAGTAAATTTTGATTATGTTAGTTTCTTTTTATTTTAAATTCATACCCGAGCTTATTTTGTACGTAAATTTTAATTATGTTACTTAGTTCCACAAAATTTCCATGAGTTTATTTTTACGCATATTTAATTATACCAGTTTTATCTTTAATATACTTGCATCTATTTTTGGGTTAAGAAATGTTCCAATCCCCTCGGGTAAATTTTCAGCATTTCTTTCTATTCAAAAATAAAATTATATATATTTTTAACACAAAAATTGTGTGGCATGAGTTTATTTCTACGTTACATTTTTTTTATGTAAATATGAGTAAAGATGAGATTTTCACGATATTATTTTAAATTGCATAAATTATAATAAGATGATTTTCAAACCCCTTATGGCAACGAAAGTTCAAAGTTACAGATGCTCGGTACCGCAGCTTAAAGTTTATACGGATAAGAGTGCACCCACACTGTTTACAGAGTGGTTATTTATGTTAGTGGATTTCTCCTGAGTGCACACCTGGTTTAAGTCCAAGACTTAATAAGGAAAATCTCACTTAAAGTTTACGTACGTTGATTTAGTTTGGTCGGCCAGCCAGCTAAGTCCAGTCTTCGGACCGCACAACCTAGTCATGGGGGTAAACATGACTTACGGCAAACAGGCCTAAGGGTGGTTTTTATAATATATGTTTATACATATTTAATTACGTGTACAAAGTTACTGATAATTTGAAGGAAAAGTGTAAGTTTACGTGAAAAGGATCATTTTGGTGCTTATATGACGATCTAAGGAAAACGTATAAGGAAAAGTATATGTATGTTTATCATTAAATATTTTTACAGTTTTAAAGTTAAAAGTTTAATTTAGCAGTTATAGTATATGATTTAAAAATTTACTGTTGAAATTGATGACAAAAGTTTTATGCAGAAATTGTTAAATTTATGTTTATTCTAAAAGAAATCTTGAAGTTATAGTATTCATTATTGTTTTACGAAATTCTTTAAAAACTCATTTTGGCCACACACTAATAATAATCTTATTTACTTACTGAGCGTCGTCTCACCCCAATCATATTTTATTTCAGATAACTCTAGAGGACATGTCGGAAATCAGGCTTAGCAAGCATGTAACACCCCGACCCCGAGGGGCATGGGATATTAACTTTTTACTACTGATTTACAGCGGAAGCAAAATAAACTCAATTTTATTCAAACCAGAGCGCTAATTATTCATATTACAATCATTTATTTCAAAAGAAGGAAAATTACACAAACATAAATATCTGAAACCATACTAATATTTTTAATCAATCTTTATTTTTCTAATCCCCACCCGCATGCTTGCTAAGCCTGATTCCCGACATGTCCTTCGGAGTTATCTGAAATAAAATATGATTGGGATGAGACGACGCTCAGTAAATAAATAAGATTATTATTAGTGTGTGGCCAAAATGAGTTTTTAAAGAATTTCGTAAAACAATAATGAATACTATAACTTCAAGATTTCTTTTAGAATAAACATAAATTTAACAATTTCTGCATAAAACTTTTGTCATCAATTTCAACAGTAAATTTTTAAATCATATACTATAACTGCTAAATTAAACTTTTAACTTTAAAACTGTAAAAATATTTAATGATAAACATACATATACTTTTCCTTATACGTTTTCCTTAGATCGTCATATAAGCACCAAAATGATCCTTTTCACGTAAACTTACACTTTTCCTTCAAATTATCAGTAACTTTGTACACGTAATTAAATACGTATAAACATATATTGTAAAAACCACCCTTAGGCCTGTTTGCCGTAAGTCATGTTTACCCCCATGACTGGGTTGTGCGGTCCGAAGACTGGACTTAGCTGGCTGGCCGACCAAACTAAATCAACGTACGTAAACTTTAAGTGAGATTTTCCTTATTAAGTCCTGGACTTAAACCAGGTGTGCACTCAGGAGAAATCCACTAACATAAATAACCACTCTGTAAACAGTGTGGGTGCACTCTAATCCGTATAAACTTTAAGCTGCGGTACCGAGCATCTGTAACTTTGAACTTTCGTTGCCATAAGGGGTTTGAAAATCATCTTATTATAATTTATGCAATTTAAAATAATATCGTGAAAATCTCATCTTTACTCATATTTACATAAAAAAAATGTAACGTAGAAATAAACTCATGCCACACAATTTTTGTGTTAAAAATATATATAATTTTATTTTTGAATAGAAAGAAATGCTGAAAATTTACCCGAGGGGATTGGAACATTTCTTAACCCAAAAATAGATGCAAGTATATTAAAGATAGAACTGGTATAATTAAATATGCGTAAAAATAAACTCATGGAAATTTTGTGGAACTAAGTAAGATAATTAAAATTTACGTACAAAATAAGCTCGGGTATGAATTTAAAATAAAAAAAAACTAACATAATCAAAATTTACTTACAAAATAAACTCGGGTATGAATTTTAAATAAAAAAGAAACTAACATAATCAAAATTTACTTACAAATAAACTCGGGTATAAATTTTGAATAAAAATACTAACATAATCAAATTTACTTACCTTCTTCTTTTACCGTGTGCTACGAACACAATAATTATCTTTAAGAAATGAGATCGGAAAAAGTGGGTGATTAAGAATTTATTCAAAAATTCTCTCTCCACCACAAATTCTTTCACTCACTAATCCTTCTCTTCCTTGGAAAATTGTTGTGAAAAATGAAGGTTGAGAGCTCCCTATTTATAGGAAAATTTTGGGGAAGAAATAGAATTTATAAAAGTGTGGGGAGATGGGTGAAATTAAAATTTTAAAAATTAAAGAATGGGCAAGGGATGGGCAAGGTATGGGTTGAGTGGAGGCTATTTGGGAGTGCTTGCCACCATTCCCACTAAATAAATTTTTAATTAATTACTTACCTAATTAATTAATCCATTACCTAACTAATTATTTTATTATTTTATTATTTTTCTTAATCATTATTATCATTATTATTATCATTGTTATTAATTTTAAACTATTTTTAGTATTTATTTATTTTATTATTTATTTTTGAACAAGAATTTAATTTGAATTTTGAAAACTCATGTGGGCCCCACACGGTCTTGTGGGCCCCACACAACTTCGAGACCCGAATGGATCCTACGTAACTCGAATAATTCTTATACGATTTTTATGCATCCTAAATAGCTTCGAGACTCGTGTAAACCTCCATACGGCTTCGGGACTCATGTGGGCCCCACACAGTCTTGTGGGCCCCGCATATGATACTTACATTATTATTATTTTATCATATATTTCTACAAATTATGTCAGTCAAAACATTATTTTATGTACATATTTACGTATATAAACAGTGTCTACCCTGTTTATCTTATGAAATTCCATTTTGACCAGGCCGACCTCCAGGGAGCGACTGAGCCGCAATGGTCTCTGAGCACTCGCTAAGACAAGGTCTTTCTTAGGCATCAAATATGGAATCAAGGATCCTACAGAAAAATACTTATATATTGATATTAACTAAATGACCATTTTTATTATTTTATTATTATTGTACTTTAATCATATATATATATATATATATATATTTTTTTTGGGTCATCACAAAGCATGCGGGTGGGGATTAGAAAAATAAAGATTTATTAGAAATATAGTATGATTTCAGATATTTACGTTTGTGTAATTTTCTTCTTTTGAAATAAGTGATTGTAATATGGAATATTAGTGCTCTGGTTTGAATAAGAATCGAGTTTATTTGCTTCCGCTGTAAATCAGTAGTAAAGAGTTAATATCCCAGGCCCCTCGGGGTCGGGGTGTTACATGTCTACACCGGGAATATCAAGATTCGTCGACAAATTCCTCGTCTCGTCAACGAGAAGACTATAGGGCCTTGTCGACGAAGGCACCATTTCGTCGACGAGTTTGCTCGAGTCAAAGGGCTATAAATAGGAATCTCTTTACTTCCAAGCTAAGAAAACTTAAAATATCTCTCTCTCTCTAGAACTCTCCGTACTCCCTCTCTCTCTCTCTAGATTTCTTCACTGATCGTTGTTGGAATTGGGAATCTAAAGCTACTACGAGGATCGTGGAAGGATTCTCTACAAGTTCTACGGATTGGAATCCCGTTTCGGAGATTTTTAGGTTTTGGCGTAAAATCGAGGTAAGGCTCGGTTTTCATTTCTGATCCGGTAGTTTTGTAGGAAACTTTCTTGTGAGCATATTCTGTATTGTGATTTGTAGGTTTTGGAACTCGGTTCATTGTTTAGGGGCCTTGGAGTTTGGGATTTGCTATTCGGGGAAAAGGTAAGGGGAACTGTGTTTATATTGCTTATTTTTGAAATCGAACCGTGGAACTATGGTTCATGGTCCTGTGTGTGTTTTGGCTACTCATTTGGGGAAATCTAATGGGGAAAACTATGGATTTTTCATTATTACAGTTTTGGGAAAAAGGGGGCAATGGACTGCATCCCTGGTTTTGTTGAAAATCGATGGTATATGCTGATTTATACTGGATTATTGGGATGGACGTGCCTTTACTTGGGTTAAACCGTTTTTTTTTGGAAAACCATGATTTAGATTACCAAATGGGTGTAGTTTGTTTGGTTATATGAGCATGCATGTGTGTGTGATATGTTGAAATGCTAGTAGGAACGCGGTTCCGAAATTATTCCAAGTATTGAGAGTGTCCGACTCTATATCTGAGGGCGTGTGTTTACCGCCTGCCGCGTAGGAAAGAGTGTCCAGCTCTATATTCGAGGGCGTGAGACTATACCGGCAGATTAGACCGAAGGGTGTGGATCCACCAGTTAGCGCTGGTACGATGCCATGGGAGTCAGGGACTAGCCATATGCCGGTGGCGCCGTGTTCGCGGGTTGGCTACGAGCCAACGTCGTATGTCATGGGCTGGCTTCGAGTCGATGGGTGTGACAACACTAGGATTGCTGATCATGTGTATGTGTATGTGTATGTGTACGTGTATGCATTGTGTGAACTAGTACTGGATTGCGTTTAACTGCATGTATATTGTATCATGATAACACTCAAATGCCATACACCGATATAGCCTGTGTTCTTCCTTACTGAGAGGTGTCTCACCCCTACTATACGTACATTTTTACAGGTCCTTCGAGTAATCGGAACTAGCGTCCTGGTGTAGGGAGCGTAGTGGCTGGTTTATTGCGGTTAGCGCTTGGGTAAGTGTTAGGACTGTATTTTTGGTGGGTTGCCATTTTGAGATGTTTTTGGGCACCCGTTTGTACGTTTTGATAGAGCCATGTTCTACTCTTGTATAGACTCTGGTATGGTACTGTATATGTTGTTATAGAATGAACTTTTTCCACTGCTTATATGATTGTGTTTGGATGTGTTTAGGGTGTCTGGGAACCCCCCATGGGGTCAGACCCTCATCCATTATAATGTATCTTTGGATATTTTATCTGATACAGGGACAGGTTAGATGACATTTTCACCCTTGGGTCCCATTTCGGGGTTCGAGGCGTGACATTTGATGTGATATTGGGTGTGGACTAGCTGACAGCTAATTATGCCAGCGTTGATTGCCATAAAAAAGAAGTGATTTTCAGATCCCTCTAAGTGAGCAAGAATTCAGATTCGTGGGTTCATGTGTGCACGCCTCGCCACAGTTGGTGTCAACTATTCAGGTGAGGAGACTGTTTTAGAGTGGTTTCTAGGGGTATGTTGCCTATGTAAAGTAGTTATCAAGGGAATAATTGAAATAAGTTGATATTCTAGTGGTCATAGAATTTTCAGATGTATTTCTAAAAGAGTTACCTATGTTAGCTTTGGTGTATTCCCAAGACCGGGGGGGGGTGAATTGGAATTTTTAAAGCTTATTCCTAGGTTAAACCAGATGTTAGCAGAATATCACAACCTAGGGTCTTTCTATGCAATCCCAAATGCGCCGAAAAATATAATATGCGAAAATTTAAATCATGTACATCATTCACACCATAACATACACGTGCGGTAAATATAAAGTGTGGAAATATAAATAGACACATGATATGTTGTCGAGGTTTGGCCAATTTTTCCTATGTCCCTGCCTCTAGCTCGCAAGCCTGAGGATTCCACTAAAGGCTCACTTAATGGGTGGAACGGCACCGATTACAACTAGGTTAATTCAAGGGGCTGATCTTAACCAACACGCCTTATCAGGATGGTGCACCTAGCTTTCTTGACCGGGTCTAAGCCAGTCCGAAACTATTCAACAGGGCTAGTCTCCCTCTTCATGCCCGTGCCTGGAATACAATAATTTTGAAATACAATTTTTGCATAGAAGGAAATGCTTCTTACACAGGCTGATATGTACCAATATAATCAACACACTACCAAATGATAAGATATGATATGCTCAGTGTAGCCTTAGTGTCTACTCTCAAATTAATGTCAATAATGCAATCAGTACGTGAGAGTGTAAGTGACAAAATCTTTGTGTCAAAATAATATTCTCAATCACAGTGCACTAGCAAAGATCACAAGTATACTCCAAATATCTCAATCAAGGGTATAACAACAAAGATCCTTTAGCGCTTAAGCAAATATCTCAAAATATATATTTCTCAAATATAAGCACAAGAGATATTTTAAAAATGATTTGTAAAATATTTTAGCAATCAAAATCCAAAGTAAAATCCTTAAGTATTGCAATGACAATGCAAAACTCAAAGGCTCAATGAAGTATTCCTAGGGAAGACTTACTAACAAAGTATCCTAGCTAAACTTCAAGCTTAACTTTCTAATAAAATAACCTCAATCAACAAGAACAAGAGAGAGCTTAAGCCTAATGAGAAGAACACTCAATCAAACTTACAAAGAGATTTGAGCAATAAAATCTGGTAAGAATGAGTGTAGGAGGCTCAAAAATAAGTATATGAGATTTTTGAATTTCAGAGGATTTTTCTTAATTAAGATTTCTAAATCGATACTAATCATTTCAAATGAGGGGGTATATATAGACTTCCCCTTGATTTTAGTTGTCTAGGACACATAGGGAATTATTATAAATGTTTTAATACAATTTAACCCAATTAACCCTATTTTATTACTTTAACTGCGGTAAAAATATTGGGGCAACTCGAGAGCACTAGTCGACCGAACGTAGGTTCAGTTGATTGAGTTGTGCAAGTTTGGTCGACTGGGCACAATTTGAACTAGAAGTTCGGTCGACCGGATATAGTGTCCCAAAGGCGATTTTCCTTTTTCTGCGCAATTTGGTCGACTGGGAGGTTTTGAACTGAGTAGTTCGGTCGATCAGAGCGTTGAGTTCTCCCATGTGGGAACTCGATCGACTAAGTTGTTGGCTTAGGATTTGGGCTCGGTCGACCGTATGGTCAAATAGTTGACTCGTAGGAAGTTCGGTTGGTGGAATGAACTGGTCGGTGTTCAGTAGACCGGGTAGTGGTCAAAGTGTTGACTTGATCCCGGTTCGGTCGACTGAGAGATATTGTACTTTCAAGTATGGTCGACCAAACATATATTTTTCATACATTTCGGTTCAATTTAATTATGTGATCACCTTTTCCATATCACTATGTATATATATGTGCATGTATGAGTGTCCTAGGGTCATTCTAGGATTTTTTTCATTTTGAACTTACCTATCATACCATGCAAGTGATGCATATGATTATTACAGTCCAGACCTTATTTACTATTATAGACCCATAATGAATAACAAATTTAAATACAACATAAATAGGGTCTTCATGGCCTTCAACTTTTACTTCTTGTGCCATCATTTTGATATGCCAACTATATACCTGCACATATCCTCAAACACCCATAAAATACAACAAGTATTTGTCATTATCAAAATCGAATGTGACCTATAAGGTCAACAACTTGGTTTACCACCAGATCGAGAGATTGAATTTGCAGTGGAGTTACTACCAGGGTCATCACCGATATCTAAAGCACCTTACAGGATGGCTCCAGCTGAGCTAAAAGAATTGAAAGATCAATTGCAGGAGTTGTTGGATAAAGGATTTATCAGGCCTAGTGTGTTGCCTTGGGGAGCACTAGTCTTGTTTGTGAAGAAGAAAGACGGGACTATGAGGATGTGCATTGATTATAGAGAGATAAACAAAATGATAGTCAAGAACATAATCTTCCCAAAATTGATGATTTATTTGATTAGCTCCAAGGGACCCAGGTCTACTCCAAAATTGACCTTCGGTTAGGATATCACCAGGTGAAAGTTAAAGTGGAGGACGTATCGAAGATAGCATTTTGAACCAGGTATGGGCACTATGAGTTCTAGGTAATGCCGTTCGAATTGACTAATGCACCAGTGGTGTTTATGGACCTAATGAATTGAGTGTTCCATCAGTACTTAGACCACTTTATTGTGGTATTTATTGATGATATTCTGGTCTACTCGAAGAGTTTTGAGGAACATGAGGATCATTTGAGGTCTATATTACAAGTGTTAAGGGAGAGGAAGTTATACGCTAAATTCAAGAAATGTGAATTCTAACTGAGTTAGGTTACTTTCCTCTAGCATGTGATCTCCGGGGACAGCATATCGGTTGATTCGAGTAAGATAGAGGCAGTGGTGAGTTGGGTGAGACCAGTGAATGTTTAGGAGGTTAGAAGCTTCCTAGGTCTGGTAAAGTACTACCTGTAAAGACCCGATGAATTATATTAATTAAATAATAGGAGAAGGAGAGAAAAGGAAAATGTAAATTGGAATTTAACAGGGTCTCGTCGATGAAAGTAGCGCGTTCGTCAATGAACACGCTTGATGGGATCATCAATAGGGACACGCGTCTCGTCAACAAGAAGTTACCAAGGGGTTATTTTCAATTCTGAATTTCATCGGCGAGGAATAAGCATTTGTCGATGAACTCCCTTCATGGCCTCGTCGACGAGGTGATGGGTCTCATCAATGAGTGCGGGTGTATAAATAGCCTAAACTCGATTTTCACCGCAGAATTCACACGAACAACTTCTCTCTCTCTCTCTCTCCCCTCTTCGGTTCTCCTTCCTTCTCTCTAAGATTTTGGGTCTGTTCTTTATCGGATCAACGATCTGAAGCGCCACGCTACTCCTGGGGAAGTTCTCTTCAAGTATGTTGGAGTGGTTCATTGGTGGGGCTAACTTAGACTCTATCCCAGGTTCAGGGTAAGGCTTTTTATTGAGTATTTGGCATTCCTACAATTGTAGAAAAGGTAGCATTTGGAGAAATACTAAAGTTTTGTTTGGGACACTGTTGTTTTCAAGGTGTTGAGTGGGGAACCCTATAGGTACAGGATTAGTCATTTTAGGGGCTTTCCAGTAGTCAAGTAAGGGAGTAAACTAAAGTAGTAATTTTTCATGAAAATTATTATTATTTAATAGAAGATTAATTTTCAGAAAGCATGTATTATGTATGAGTATATTAGGGAAAATATATATTTATATATATTTGGAAAAATACTACTATTACACAGGAATATATTTTTAGTGTAAAATGTCAGAAAATGTAATTCTAGAACAGATTTTATGTTTTTATTCAGTTTGTGTGGCATGAATATTATTTCACATATATTGTATTATGTTAAGTCATATTTACAAAAAAAGCATGTTTACAGTTATTTTCAGGAATAACATGATAACACAAGAAATTATGATTTCAAAATATATGATAAACAGTACATATGCTCAGTTCAGTATCTATGATATGTTCAACGCAAAGCCGTGATTGATAGCCAGTACAAGGCCACAGTTATGTATGTTATCTAGTGCAAGACCACAGTTATGTATGTTATCCGATGCAAGGCCATGATTATTTATGTTATGACAGAATTCAGAAAATGCTATCAATCTATTTATGTTAAAACAATATATGATTATATACTATATATTATCAGAACCCAGATGATAGTTCAGATTAGTTTTCAGGAGCACGGTGCCGTAGCTATACAGTTCAGCTTAGTTCAGACTTGTGCTAACTACCCCTGCCAATAAAGGGGGTGGGAGATGGATAATCGATGTGGCTTTTAGCGTAGAGTTGTAGATGTCCACCTGACAGTCCAGACCAGGGAATGATGGGCCCATCGTACTTACAGACATTTTTGACACGTCAATGATCGGCCAGCCATTGTTAGGTCCCGCCTTCGGGT
This sequence comes from Malania oleifera, assembly GCF_029873635.1. NCBI lineage: Eukaryota > Viridiplantae > Streptophyta > Magnoliopsida > Santalales > Ximeniaceae > Malania > Malania oleifera. The sequence continues at coordinate 76,602,877 of NC_080424.1, read as the reverse complement.
TGCACAACCCATCATGGGGGGTAATACATGACACCAGCTAACTATTCATCCTAGTTATATTTCAGTACTACTCTTTACAGCAGATGATTTTATGACTATTGAGATATAGTATAATTTAGTATAACTATGAAAATTTATGATTATTCAGTTATGATATTATCAGTGTTTTCAAGCATGTAATATATACTGTATATTTATTATAGCACGTAAATATTCATGTTGCCACACAACTGTATTTAGTTTATTTCCCTTATTGAGAGGTGTCTCACCCCAGCTTAAAATTATTTTAGGAAACCCAGACAGACAGGTGGACCAAGCTTTGCGCTATTAGAGGTAGTGTTTACTACCCTACTAGGAGGGTGAGTTTTTGAACTTGGTTCAGTAGGTTTTTGATGTAAGATCCTAATTTTATCTTTTGGTATTTTTGAGGACTGTATATATACATATATAGAAATATGGTGGAATGTAAGTAACTCTGGTATTGTATTTTATGGTTGAGTGGATGGAATTTGTATTTACTGCTGCTTAGGTGTCCGTTGTGTACGACAGGTGTGTCCTCGTTACCCACGGGTTCGGGTTGACGTTGTTATGTTATAAGTTAGTGGTATTGAGGTATTTAATGTGGTTGATTATGTAGTAAATTAAGTAGGTCGTTATAGTTTGGTATCAGAGCCTAGGATGCTAGGTTTTGTAGACTTTAGAATGCAGCGGTGATAATACTAGAGTATAGGATAAGGAAATTTTAAGTTTGGTTTGTAGTCTAGATGCAGGACTTCCATGATGGTTTGTGTGTCTTTCTTGGGGTGAAGATTTTAAGAAAGCCATGGTAAACTATTGTCGGGTTGGGTATCTAAGGTGCAAGATTGAACCTTGAATTAAGATCAGGGATGATGAATCAATTAAGTATATAATATACTAGTTAGATGATATGTTATGGTAATAGGGTCCTAAGCTAAGTTTATTGTCTTTTTAGGATGGACCCTGGAGGTAGTAGTGCCCATGCTTGTGGTAATGAGGGTGCTAGGCGCTTAGGCGCTACGGGTTGCAATTCAGACGCAGTATTGCGCAGCGTGGCTTAGCAAGTCATGGTTGAAATTGCTAGAAACTCCAGAGAGCAGGGTGGTCTGTTTGTAGGCCACAGTAGTTCGATTGAGAAGTTTATTAAGATGAATCCTCTGACTTTCTCAGGAGGAACTAATTTTATAGTCGCTGAAAACTATAGGTAGGAGATTGAAAAAGTGTTTGTAGTGCTACAGTGTACTGAGGAGCAAAGGGTGCTATTCACTATGTATAAACTGATAGGAGAGGCTAAAAGATGGTGGACGACAATGAAACTCCTAGAGCAGCAGAGGACAGTGCCTGTAGAGATGACATGGGATCGGTTTAAGGAAGTATTTTTTGACAGATACTTTCTAACCTTGTCCAGAGAAGCCAAGATAAGGAGTTCCTGAGTATGAAGCAGGGACTGCAGACAGTGCAGCAGTACGCGGCGAGGTTCATTGAGTTATCTCATTTCACCTCGTATATTATTCCAGACGAGACGAAGAAGGTAAGATAGTTTGAAAGAGGTTTGAGGAGAGAATTATATAAGAAAGTGTTGATACTGAAATTGCAAGATTTTACCGAGCTAGTAGACAGAGCAGCTATAGCAGAAGCTGAGGAGCATTTGGTGGCTGAGGAGTAGAAACAGAGAAAGAGATCCATGCCTTCTGGTTTCTAGTAGGGTCTAGTCGAGGTTTGTGGAAGAGGGTTTGCTTCTATATGGGTCGAAAGCAGGAGTTATGGAGGCGTGAGATTCAGGGTATGCAATCATTCTCAGTTTATCAGACTTGTGGAAAGAGGCACCTAAGGGAGTGTTGTGCTGGACGAGGTGTCTGCTACCATTGTGGGGAGACAGGACATATAATGAGAGATTTTCAGGCTTAGATTGGAGTTTCTCCCGCTCCTAAACCTGCTTGGGGAGGTTATCAGGCACCTCGTGGAGGTCAGCAATGGAATACGACTCCAGTGAGCGTTTATATCCTGACGCTAGGTGATGCTGAGACAGCTGGTGACGTGATGATAGGTATGGTTAGCATGCTTTCATTTAAAGTTATTGTATAATTTGATTCAGGAACCACACACTCGTTCGTGCCTATAGAGTGTACTAGATTATGTGGGGCAAAAACATAATCATTAGACACCGAACTGTTAGTAACAAAACCGACCGAGTCAGTAGTGAGGTGTAGTAGGGTGCTATGAGGCTGTCCAGTTGATATCTAGGGGAAAATTTTGTCTGCTGATTTGATAGTGTTGGACATGCACGAGTTTGATGTAATATTCGACATGGATTGGCTAGCAGCTAACTTTGCCAGTATAGACTACTGTTCAAGAAAAGTGATTTTTAGACCTCTGGGAAGACTAGAATTTAGATTTATAGGGTCGTGAGTGCAATCCCCACCTTTGTTAGTTTTAGCTATTCAAGCAAGGAGACTGCTTTTGAGTGGTTGTCAAGGATTCGTAGCCTTTGTGAAGGAAATGTCAGGGAATGAATTGAAGCTCACTAGTACGCCAATGGTAAAAGAGTTTACAGATGTTTTTCCAGATGAGCTACCAGGCTTGCCACCTGATCATGAGGTAGATTTTCTTGTTGATCTGCTTTTAGGTACAACGCCGATCTCTAAAGCACCTTACCAAATGGCGCCAACAGAGTTGGCGGAATTAAAGAATCATTTGCAAGATTTGCTTGATAAGGGTTTTATATGGCCCAATGTATCTCCGTGGGCAGCTCCAGTGTTATTTGTGAAGAAGAAAGACGGGTCCAAGAGGATGTGTATAAATTACAGGGAAATTAATAAGGTGACAATCAAGAATAAGTATCCTCTACCCCGTATAGATAATTTATTTGACCAGCTCCAGGGTACACGGGTGTATTCTAAAATTGATCTCAGATTAGGTTATCATCAAGTAAAGGTAAGGGCAAAAGACGTATCGAAGACAACTTTTAGAACGAGGTATGGGTATTATGAGTTTCTTGTTATGCCTTTTGGTCTGACGAATGCTGCTACAATATTCATGGATTTGATGAATAGAATCTTCCACCAATATTTAGACCAGTTTGTTGTTGTTTCTATTGATGATGTACTGGTCTATTCGAGGAGCTATAAGGAGCATGAGATGCATTTGAGGCAAGTCTTACAGATGCTCAGGGAAAAGAAGTTGTATGCCAAGTTCAGTAAATGTGAATTCTGGCTCAAGAAGGTTGTGTGTTAAGGGCATGTCATCTCAGGGGATGGAATTTCTGTGGATCCTAGTAAAATTGATGCGGTAGTGAATTGGGCTAGACTGAAGAACGTCCAGGAGATTAGGAGTTTCTTGGGGCTGGCTGGTTATTATCGTCATTTTTGTTGAGGAATTCTTAGCATTATCAGGGCCTCTGACATGGCTGACTAGGAAGAATGAGAAGTTTTGAATGGGACGACAGCTATGAGCAAAGCTTCCAAGAATTGAAGCAAAGGCTTGTCACGACACCAGTGTTGATTATCCCGTCAAGGGGTGAGAGTTATGTTATTTACAGTGATACGTCCTTGATGGGACTTGGCTAAGTATTGATATAGCATGGTAAGGTGGTAGCGTATGCTTCCAGGCAGTTGAAAGAGTATGAAAAGAACTACCCTACCCACGATCTTGAATTGGCTGCAGTAGTATATGCATTGAAGATTTGGAGGCATTACCTGTATGGCAAGGGATGCGAAATCGTATCCGACCATAGGAGTTTAAAGTACTTCTTCACTTAGAAGGAACTAAACATGAGGTAGAGAAGGTGGTTGAAGTTTATTAAATATTTTGACTGCATTATCAGTTACCATTAGGGAAAAGCAAACGTGGTAGCTGATGTGCTGAGCAGGAAGTTTGTGGGACTAGCGTTGGCAGTTCTGGAGATTCAGTATCCGATCATGATGGATCTGGAGAGACTCAGTATAGAGTTGGTCAAGAGTGATCCTTAGGCATGTATTGCCGGTTTAGTGATGCAGCCTACTTTGTAGGAAAGGATTAAAACTACTCAGAAAGAGGATACAGAATTAGCAAAGGTAATGGTCAGAGTACAAGGTGGTCAGGAAGAGGAGTTTTGTATTATAGAAGAAGGGGCTTTGTGGTTCCATTTTAGATTATATGTTCCTGCTGATGTTGATAACAGAAGGACCATCATAGAAGAGGCTCACAGATCTTTATACACAGTTCATCCCAGCAGCACGAAAATGTATAGGGATTTGAGATAGTCTTATTGGTGGAGTGGTATGAAGAAGGAGATTTCCGAGTATGTAGCATAGTGTTTGACGTGCCAATAGGTAAAGGCTAAGCACCAGAGGCCAGCAAGCCAGTTGCAACCACTTTTTATCCCAGAGTGGAAATAGGATCACATATCTATGGATTTTGTTTCAAGGCTGCTGTCGGCATTGCATTACCAGAATGCAATCTAGGTGATTGTAGATCGTTTGACCAAGACTGCCCATTTCCTTCCTATAAAGATTAGCTACCCATTAACAGACTGGTAGATATTATATTCAGGAGATAGTTCATTCTTACGGTGTGCCAGTGTCTGTAGTGTCAGATCGAGACCCATGTTTCACGTCACAATTTTGGAGGAGCTTACAGGAGGTTCTAGGGTCTCAGCTATCTTTCAGCACAGCGTTCCATCCTTAGTCAGACGGGCAGACTGAGAGAACAATTTAGATATTAAAAGATATGCTTCAAGCATGCGTGCTGGATTTTAGGGGTAGTTGGAATCAGTTTATGTCGCTGGTGGAATTTTCTCCTCTATATTGGGATGAGATGGGTGAATGGCGAGTTGTGGGACCAAAGTTAGTACAACAAGCATATGATAAGGTTTGGTTCATCATAGATAGAATTAGTGCAGCTCAGAGTCGACAGAAGAGTTACCTCGATACCCGTCGCAGGAAATTGGAATTTGATATCGGTGATCATGTGTTTTTGAAAATAGCTTCGTTAAAAGGGGTTATGAGATTTGGAAGGAAAGGTAAACTTAGCCCTAAGTTCATTGGTCTGTTTAAGATTCTAGAGAAAGTGGGGTTGATTGCCTATAGGCTAGCTTCACCTTTTGTGTTGTCTAGGATACACGACGTATTCCATGTTTCCATGCTGAGAAAATGCGTCCCAAAATATTCTCACGTAATCAGTTATGGTGAATTAGAGCTCAGTGATTCACTAGTTTATGAGGAGGTTCCAATACATATTCTAGACAGGAAAGAGCAGGAATTATGTAATAAGAAGATTCCTCTAGTTAAAGTCCTATGGAGAAATCACGCAATCGAAGAACCTTCTTGGGAGCTCGAGGAACAAATAAGGTAGAAATATCCGCATTTATTCAGTGGGGTTCAGTTATAATAAAAAAAGTGTAAGTGGTTATGAAATGTTTCTTTTGTAGGTTAGTTAGTACATGTAGTAGTTTAGTTGGTAAGTAGTATTTTAGTTTTAGGAGAATTTTATTTTATATATGTAATCTCCCAGAACTTTGAATGTAACCATGGTATTCCTCCGCCACAAGTGAGAGTAAGTAATAAAATAAGTAGACTGTTTGTTTTTAAGGGATGGTGAACCATATGGATAGTAAATTTCGAGAACAAAATTTTTATAAGGAGGGGAGAATGTAGAGACTCGGTGAATTATATTAATTAAATAATAGAAGAAGGAGAGAAAAGGAAAATGTAAATTGGAATTTAATAGGGTCTCATCGATGAACGCAGCGCGTTCGTTGACGAACACGTTTGATGGGATCGTCGACTGGGACACACATCTTGTGGACGAGAAGTTACTGAGGGGCTATTTTCAGTTCTGAATTTCGTCGACGAGGAATAAGCATTTGTCAATGAACTCCCTTCATGGCCTCCTCGATGAGGTGATATGTAGTGACCCAAAGATTTATGGTACTTAAATAATAAAAGAAGGGGGAAAAGGAAATTGTATTTAGAATATTTAAACAGGGCCTCGTCGACGAACACATGGAATTCGTCAATGAGCACACATAAGAGGCTTGTTGAAGGGGACATGTCTCGTCGATGAGAAGATACCGAGAGGATATATTGTAGTTCTGAATTTCATCGATAAGGAGTACGCAATCGTCGACGAATTTCTTTCTTGACCTCGTCGATGAAGGCCAGTGTATAAATGAGCCTAAACTTCATTTTTCGACAAAATTCACGCACTAATTCCTCTCTCTCTCTCTCTCTCTCTCTCTCTCTCTCACTCTCACTCTCTCTCTCTCTCTCTCTCTCTCTCTCTCTCTCTCTCTCTCTCTCTTTCCTGTTCTACCCATTCTCCTTCTCTCTAAGTTTTCGGGCCGGATTATTGTCGGTTCGAAGATTCGAGGCCACCACAACACTCCTGGAACGTTCTCTTCAAATCTACTGGAGTGGATTGTTGGTGGGGCTGCCTTGGATATCATCCCAAGATCTGGGTAAGGCTTTCTATATAGTATTTGACTTTCCTGTAGTTGTAGAAATTGTAGTAGTCAAGAAAATATTGAAGTTTTGTTCTGGGAGATGTTGATTTTAGGGTGTTGAACGGGGAACCCTACGGGTGTAAGATTAAACTTTATAGGGGCTTTTCAATTGTCACGAAAGGGAATAAACTAAAGTAGCTATTTTCCATGAAAATTATTATTATTTATTAGAAAATTAATTTTCAGATATCATGTATTATATGTATGAGTATATTGGTAGAAAATGCATATTTGGGAAAATACTACTGTTATATAGGAAATATGATTTTAGAATGAAAGTTATGGTTTTATTCAACATTGTGTGGCATGAATATTATTTTACTCAAATTGTATTATGTTAATCAATTTACAAGAAAATCATATTTGCAGTTATTTCTGTATGATACAGTACATTATGATTTCAGAATACATGATAAATAATACATTTATTCAGATAAGTATGTATGTTATGTTCATCGCAAGGCCATAATTGATAGTCGGCGCAAGGCTGTGGATTATGTATGTTTTCAGCACAAGGCCGTAATTATGAATGTTTGAGCGCAAGGCAGCATATATGAATGTAATCGGCGCAAGGCCGCATTTATTTATGTTATTAGAGAAATCAGAACATGCTATCAATCTATTTACGTTAAATAGTATATTATCATGTATTATATGTTATCAGAACCCAGATGATAGTTCAGATTATTTACAGGAGCACGAGACCGTAGCTATATATGAAAGTTCAGTTCAGTTCAGACTTGTACTAACTGCCCCTACTAGTAGAGGGTGTGGGAGATGGACAGTAGATGTGGCTTTTAGTGTAGAGTAGTAGACGTCCACCTGGAAGTCCAGACCAAGGTGTGGCGGGCCCATCGTACTTACAGACATTTTTGACTAGGCAGTGGTCGGTTAGCCATTGTTGGGTCTCGTCTTCGAGCTACACAACTTGTCATGGGGGGTAATACATGACGTCATCTAGTTATTCATCCTGGGTAAATTTCAGAACTACTAGTTATATAAGTTGATTTATGAACAATATGATCTTGTAGAATTATGAAACTATATGTTTACTCAATTATGTTTTTGCAGTGTTTTCGAGTATGTGACATGTACTGTATATCTATTATAACACTAAATATTTATGTTGCCACATAGCTGTATTTAGTTTATTTCTCTTCCTGAGAAGTGTCTCACCCCAGCTTAAACCATTTCAAGGAACCCAGAAAGACAGGCGGATTGAGCCCATCGTTGAGACCGTTGTACTGCCCAACTAGGAGGGTAAGTTTTGAGTTAGGATCAGTAAGTTTTGTTGGAAGATCCTTGATGTATCTTTTGATGTTAGAGGATGGACATATATGGTATCATGGTGGATTGTAGATAACTCTAGTATTACGTACTCTATGGTTTGGAGATTTTTATGTAATTTATATTTACTGCTGCTTAGGTTTTCGGTGTGTATGACAGGTGTGTTCTCATTACCCACGAGTTTTGGGTTGACTTTGTTATGAAATAAGTTAATAATTTTTAATATGGTTAATTATGTGGTAAGTTAATTAGGTCGTTATAGTTTGGTATCAGAGCCTAGGATGCTAGGTTCTGTAGACTTTATAATGCAGCAGTAATAATACCAGGGTATAGGATAAGAGAATTTGAGGTCTAGTTTTGTCATCTAGATGTAGGACTTCCATGATGGTTTGTTTCTAGGGTGACAATTTCAGGAAATCGATGGTAAACTATTGTCGGGTTGGGTATTTAGGTTGCAGGATTGAACCTTGAATTAAGATTAGGGGTGATGAATTAGTTTAAGATATAGTATACTAGTTAGATGATATGTTATGGAGATAGGGTCCTAAATTAAGTTTATTGTCTTTTCAGGATGGACCCTGGAGGTAGTAGCGCCCATGCTAGTGGGAATGAGGGAGTTGGGGCCTCAGGCACTATGGGCGGTGATTTAGATGCAGTATTGCCCAATATGGCGCAACAAGTCGTGACTAAAATTGCCCAGAATTCCAGAAAGGTGGGTGGTTCATCTGCAAGCCACAACAGCTCGTTTGAGAAGTTCATTAAGATGAATCCTTCGGCTTTCTTAAGAGGAACTGATCCTACTATCGCTGAAAACTTGGTGTAGGAGATCAAAAAAGTATTTGCAGTACTACAATGTACTGACAAGTAGAGGGTGCTGTTCGCTACATATAAATTGACTAGAGAGGCCGAAAGGTGGTGAATGGTAGTGAAACTCCTAGAGCAATAGAGGAGTGCCTATAAAGATGTCATGGGAGCGATTTAAGGAAATATTATTTGATAGGTATTTTCTAACCTCGTCCTGGGAAGTTAAGATAGAGGAGTTCCTGAATCTAAAGCAGGGATAGCGGCAGTGCAACAGTACGCAGCGAGGTTCATTGAATTATCTCACTTCGCCCCGTATATTATCCTAGATGAGACGAAGAAGGTAAGATAGTTTGAAAGAGGTCTAAGGAGAGAGATATATAAGCAGGTATCGATACGAAAATTGCAAGATTTCGCTGAGCTAGTAGATAGAGCAACTATAGTAGAAGTTGGAGAGCGATTGGAGGCTGAGGAGCAGAGACAGAAAAAGAGATCCACGCTTATGATTCCTTGCAAGGGTTCGGTCGTGGTTCATGGAAGAGAGGTGGCTACTATAGAGACTAGAGGCAGAAGACAGGGAATTGTGGTTTTCAAGGTATGCAACTACTTCTAGCTTGCTCGACTTGTGGGAAGAGACACCCGGGTGAGTATCGTGCCAGTTGTGGTATCTGCTACCGATGTGGGGATCCAGGGCATGTGATGAAAGATTGCCAGAATTAGATTGGTGCTGCTCCCACTCCTAGACCTACTCGGGGAGGCTATCAGGCACCGCGTGGAGGCCAGTAGAGGAATATGGCTCCAGCCAGAGTTTTTGCTTTGACCCCCAGTGATATCGAACCAGCCGGTGATGTGGTGACATGTATAGTTAGCATGTTTTCGTTTAAAGTTATTGCATTATTTGACTCAGGGGCCACACCCTCGTTTGTATCTATGAGGCGTATTAAATTATATGGGGTAGAAACACAGTTATTAAACACTGAATTATTAGTGACTACACCGACTAGGTCAGCAGTGTGGTGTAATAGGGTGCTTCGTGGCTGTCGAGTTGATATTCAGAGGAGAATTTTATCTGTTGATTTGATAGTGCTGGTCATGCACAAGTTTGATGTCATATTCGACATGGATTGGCTAGTGGCTAACTTTGCCAATATAGATTTCTATTTAAGAGAAGTGATGTTCAGACCTCCAGGAAGATCGGAATTCGGGTTTATAATGTCGCGAGTGCAATCCCCATCTCAGTTATTTTCAGCTATTCAGGAGAGGAGACTGCTCTTGAGTGGTTGTCAAAGATTCGTGGCCTTTTTGAAGTAAATATCGGGGAATGAATTGAAGCTCACTAGTACGCCAGTAGTAAAAGAGTTTACAGATGTATTTCCAATAAATATGGGTCCATGAGGATGTGTATAGACTATAGGGAAATTAATAAGGTGACAATTAAGAATAAGTATCCTTTACCCATATAGATAATTTATTTGACCAGCTCCAGGGTACATGGGTGTATTCTAAAATTGATCTCAGGTTAGGATATCATCAAGTAAAGGTAAAGGCAGAAGATGTATCGAAAACGGCCTTCAGGACTAGGTATGGGCATTATGAGTTTCTTGTTATGCCTTTTGGTCTAACGAATGCTACTACAATATTCATGGATTTTATGAATAGAGTTTTTCACCAATATTAAGACCGATTTGTTGTTGTTTTTATTGATGATGTATTGGTCTATTTGAGGAGCTATGAGGAGCATGAGACGCATTTGAGGTAGGTTTTATAGATGCTCAGGGAAAAGAAGTTGTATGCCAAGTTCAGAAAATGTGAGTTCTGGCTTGAGAAGGTTGTGTTTTTGGGGCACGTCATCTCAGGAGATGGAATTTCTGTGGATCCTAGTAAGATTGATATGGTAGTGAATTGGGCTAGACTAAGGAACGTCCAGGAGATTAGGAGTTTCTTGGAGTTAGCTAGGTATTACCGTCGTTTTGTTGAAGGATTCTCACCGTTATCAGGGCCTCTAACACGACTGACTAGAAAGAACACCAGATTTGAATGGGATGGTAGTTGTGAGCAGAGTTTTCAAGAATTGAAGTAGAAGCTTGTCACGGAACTAGTGCTACTCATTTCGTCAGGAGGTGAGGGTTATGTTATCTACAGTGATGCATCCTTGAAGAGACTTGGTTGTGTATTGGTGCAGCATAGTAGGGTGGTAGCGTATGCTTCCAGGCAGTTGAAAGAATATGAAAAGAACGATCCTACCCATGATCTTGAATTAGTTGCAGTAGTACATGCATTGAAGATTAGGAGGCATTACCTGTATGATGAGCGATGTGAAATATTCTCTAACCATAAGAGTCTAGGAATTGAATATGTGACAGAGAATATGGTTAGAGCTTATTAAAGACTTTGATTGTACTATCAGTTATCACCCTGGGAAGGCAAACGTGCTGGCTGATGCGTTGAGTAGGAAGTCTGTGGGACCAGTGCTGATGGCTATGGAGATTCAATGTCCGATTTTGATGGATCTGGAAAGACTTGGTATAAAATTGGTTGAGAGTGATCCCCAGACACGTATTGCATGTTTAGTGATGCAGCCTACTCTGTAGGAAAGGATTAAAGCTGCTCAGAAAGACGATCTAGAATTAGCAGAGGTAATGATCAGAGTACAAAATTGTCAAAAAGAGGAATTATGTATTACATATAATGGAGATTTGCGATTCCGTTCTAGATTGTGAATTTCTACTGATGCAGATATCAGGAAAACCATTCTATAAGAGGCTCACAAATCTTTGTACACAGTTCATCCCAGCAGCATGAAAATGTATAAGAATCTGCGAGAATCGTATTGGTGGAATGGTATGAGGAAAGAAATTGCTGAATATGTAGCGCAGTGTTTGACGTGCTAGTAGGTAAAGACTGAGCACCGGAGGTCGGCAGGTTAGTTGCAGCCACTTTTTATCCCAAAGTGGAAATGGGATCACATATTTATGGATTTTATTTCAGGACTGCCGACGACATTGCATGGCCAGAATTCCATTTGGGTGATTATAGACTATTTGAATAAGACCGCTCATTTCCTTCCTATCAAGATCAGCTATTCCCTAAATAGCTTGGTACAGATTTATATTCAAGAGATAGTCCGTCACACGGAGTGCCAGTATCTATATTGTCAGATCGGGACTCGCGTTTCACGTCATGATTTTAGAGGAGCTTGCAGCAAGCCCTAGGGTCTTAGTTATCTTTTAGTATGACATTCCATCCTCAGTCAGATGGGCAGATTGAGAGGATGATCCAGATATTAGAAGATATGCTTTAAGCATGCGTGCTAGATTTTGGGGGTAGTTAGACTCAGTTTATGCCACTAGTGGAATTTGCATACAATAACAGCTATCAGACCAGCATTAACATGACACCATTTGAGGCAATCTATGGTAGGAGATGTTGTTCTCCTTTATATTGGGATGAGATGGGTGAGTGGCGAGTTATGGGGCCAGAGTTAGTACAACAAACGTATAATAAGTTTTGACTCATCAAGGATAGAATCAGTGCAGCCCAGAGTCGACAGAAGAGTTATGTTGATAATCGCCGCATGGAATTGGAGTTTGATGTTGGTAACCATGTGTTTTTTAAAATAGTTCCATTAAAAGGGGTTATGAGATTTGGAAGGAAAGGTAAACTTAGCCCTAGGTTCATTGGCCCATTTGAGTTTCTAGAGAAAGTGGGGCCGGTTGCCTACATGTTAGCTTTATCACCTGTATTGTCTAGGCTACACGACGCATTCCATGTTTCCATGTTGAGGAAATACATCCCAGATCCTTCTCATATAATCAATTATGGTGAATTAGAGTTCAGTGAATCACTAGTTTATGAGAAGGTACCAGTATAGGTTTCGGACAGAAAGGAGTAGGAATTACGTAATAAGATGATTCCTTTAGTAAAAGTCTTGTGGAGGAATCATGTAATAGAAGAAGCTTCTAGGGAACTTGAGGAACAGATAAGGAAGAAATACCAAAAATTGTTACAAGAAGTTCAGTCATAACCAGGGAAGTGTAAGTAATTGTGCAGTATTTCTTTTGCAGGTACATGTAATAGTTTAGTTAGTGAGTAGACTTTTAGTTTTGAGGGAATTTTATTTTATATATGTAATCTCTCAGAACTTGGAATGTAACCACGGTATTCCTCCGCCATAAGTGAGGGTAAGTAATAAAATAAGTAGACCATTTTGCCTTTAAGGGATGATGAATCATATGAATAGCAAATTTCGAGGACGAAATTTTATAAGGAAGGGAGAATGTAGTGACCCGAAGATTTATGGTATTTAAATAATGAAAAAAGCGGAAAAAGGAAATTGTATTTGGAATATTTAAACAAGGCCTCGTCGACGAACACAGGGAATTTGTCGACGAGCAAACATGAGGGGCTCGTTGACGAGAAGATTCCGAGAGGATATATTGCAATTCTGAATTTCGTTGATGAGGAGTAAGCAATCGTCGATGAATTTCCTTCTTGACCTCATCGATGAAGTGACGTGACTCATCGATAAAGGCTAGTGTATAAATAATCTTAAACTTCATTTTTGGCTGAAATTAATGCACAAATTCCTCTCTCTCTCTCTCTCTCTCTCTCTCTCTCTCTCTCTCTCTCTCTCTCTCTCTCTCTCTCTCTCTCTCTCTCCTGTTCTACCCATTCTCCTTCTCTGTAAGTTTTCGGGTTAGCTTCTTGCCGGTTCGACAATCCGAGGCCACCACGACACTCATGGGAACGTTCTCTTCAAATCTACTGGAGTGGATTGTTGGTGGGGCTGCCTTGGATTTCATCCCAAGTTCAGGGTAAGGCTTTCTATATAGTATTTGACTTTCCTGTAGTTGTAGAAATTGTAGTATTCAAGAAAATATTGAAGTTTTGTTTTGAGAGATGTTGATTTCAGGGTGTTAAACGGAGAACCCTACGAGTGTAAGGCTAAACTTTATAAGGGCTTTTCAATTGTAAGGTAAGGGAATAAACTAAAGCAGCTATTTTCCATGAAAATTATTATTATTTATTAGCAAATTAATTTTTAGATAGCATGTATTATATGTATGAGTATATTGGTAAAAAATGCATATTTGGGTAAATACTGACGTTATACAGGAAATATAATTTTAGAATGGAAGTTATGGTTTTATTCAGCATTGTGTGGCATGGATATTATTTTACTCAAATTGTATTATGTTAATCAAGTTTACAAGAAAAGCATATTTTCAGTTATTTCAGTATAATACAGTACATTATGATTTCAAAATACATGATAAATAATACATTTATTCAGATCAGTATGTATGTTATGTTCGGCGCAAGGCCATAATTGATAGTCAGCGTAAGGCTGTGGATTATATATGTTTTCAGCACAAGGTTGTAATTATGAATGTTTCAGCGCAATGCCACATATATGAATGTAATCGGCGCAAGGCCGCATTTATTTATGTTATTAGAGAAATCAGAAAATGCTATCAATCTATTTACGTTAAATAGTATATTATCATGTATTATATGTTATCAGAATCCGGATGATAGTTTAGATCAGTTACAGGAGCACGGTACCGTAGCTATATATGAAGTTCAAATCAGTTCAGACTTGTGTTAACTGTCCCATGGATAGTCAATGTGGCTTTCAGTGTAAAGTTGTAAACGTCCACCTGGCAGTCCAGACCAGGGTGTGGCGGGCCCATTGTACTTATAGACATTTTTGACTCGGAAGTGATCACCTATCCATTGTCAGGTCCCGCATTTGGGCTGCACAACCCATCATGGGGGGTAATACATGACATCAACTAGCTATTCATCCTGAGTAAATTTCAGAACTATTAGTTATATCAGATAATTTATAAACAGTGTGATCTAATAGAATTATGAAACTATATGTTTACTCAATTATGTTTTTACAGTGTTTTTAAGTATGTGACATGTACTATATTTCTATTATAGCACTAAATATTCATGTTGCCACACAACTGTATTTAGTTTATTTCTCTTATTGAGAAGTATCTCACCCCAGCTTAAACCATTTCAGGGAACCCAAAAAGACAGGCGGATCGAGCCCGCCGTTGAGACCGTTGTACTACCCCACTAGGAGGGTAAGTTTTGAGATAGGATTAGTAGGTTTTGTTGGAAGATCCTTGATGTATCTTTTGATGTTAGAGGATGGACATATACGGTATTATGGTGGATTGTAGATAACTCTAGTATTACGTACTCTAAGGTTTGGAGATTTTTATGCAATTTATATTTACTGCTACTTAGGTTTCTGCTGTGTATGATAAGTGTGTTCTCGTTACCCATGGGTTTCGGGTTGACTTTGTTATGTTTTAAGTTAATAATGTTAAATATGGTTGATTATGTGGTAAGTTAAGTAGGTTGTTACAGTTTGGTATCAGAGCCTAGAATGTTAAGGTTTTGTAGACTCTAGAATGTAGTAGTAATAATACTAGAGTATAGGAAAAGAGAATTTGAGGTCTAGTTTTGTAGCCTAGATGCAGGACTTCAGTGATGGTTTGTGTGTCTTTTTTGGGGTGACAATTTCAGGAAAGCCATGGTAAACTATTGTCGGGTTGGGAGAATTTGCTTCTATGTATATTCATGTAATCTCCTAGAACCCTAAAGTGAAACCATGATATTCTTCTACCATAAGTGAGGGTTATTAATAAAATAAGTAAAAAAAAATTCTTCAAGAGGATGGTGTGTAGCACAGATGATAAATTTCGAGGACGAAATTTTATAAAGAGGGGACAATGTAAAGACCCATAAATTATAATAATTGAATAATAAAGAGGAAGGAAAAATTTAAAAGAATCAAAGCAGGGTTCATCGACGAATGCCCTAGTTTCGTTGATGAACTCTCATGTAGTGTTCGTGGATGAGTTTCAGTATCTCATTGACGAAGAGAAATCGAGAGGGGGTAATTTAGACCCATCGGCTCATCGACGAACTACCTTCTTTGGTTCGTTGACGAGTAGATGTAGCTTGTCGACGAAGCCACGTGGCCTGCCACCTATAAATATGCAAAAAGACGGATTTTGGCAAGAAAATCAGTTTCTCCCGCCTTTCTCTCTCCAGAATTTGGGTTCTTTGCCTTCTCTCTATGATCCCGGCCCCATTTCTCCTCGGTTCGATGATCATAAGCTAGCACGATGATCTTGGGGAGATTCTCTACAACTAAGCCAGAGCGGAATTTTGGTTTGAGAAGTTTAGAAACCATCCTAAAATCAAGGTAAGTAGGGTTTTTATAGTTCTCAGGTTTTTATAAACCCATATTTTGTATTAGATGAAAATATACTGGTGTTTGAGTTGATTGAACTAGGGTGTTGTAATTTCAGGGTTTGGGTTTCCAAACACCACGGGCATGGGTTAAGGATTCCAGCAGGTATTCTCCCAAGAACTCAAGTAATGTTGATAAATAAATTAATAGTTTATAATTTTATGGATATGAGGCTGGGAAAAATATGAGTATAGTTATTATTCTGAGTTTAAGTTGACTCAATTAGGAAAATATACATATATATTTTAGGATTTTGTGTTTGGTACACTGTGGACGTAGGAATAAAATTGAAGTTAGATCTTCTAGCCAATTAGGTAAGGGAAATATGCTATGCTAGTAATTTTAGGAATTTTATCAGTAAAATATATATGTTTCAGGGAAAATTCTACAGATTATAAATTACTTTTATTATCAGTAAATATAGATTTCAGTATAGAGGTTTTCATTTATTTAGTTGTGTGGCATGAGTTAATATTAGATCTGTACAAAGTTTATATAGTTTTCAAAATACCATGATTTATAGTATACGTATAGAAACCTATATTTTACAGCATTTTCAGAATACCATGATATACATATTTCAGAACCATAACATTCAGTTGTTTTAGTTAATCAGATATTTTAGTCATTTAGATAATTCAGTTATTTTGATATCTCAGATATTCAGTTATTACAATTTATTCAGATCAGTTTATACAATGTTATGGTTATTTCAGTTGTATTAGAATCATGGTAAAACAGTAAGATAATTATATATATTAGTATTATACAGTATCAGACCTTGATGGATAAGATTCAGATTAGTATTCAGAGTACGGTACCGTAGCTAATTCATATTAGAGTGCAGTCACATATCTTAGATAGTGTGTGGATTTAAGAGTAGTCAACCGTGCCTTGGGAGGGATTGCAGGCTACTCAGTATTTTGGGTCGAGGTGGCCGGTTTGACGTAGGAGGTATCAGTTACCATGCATTGGAGGGATTGCAAGCTACCCAGTAATCGGGTTGAGGTGGACGGTCTGATGATAGAGGTTCAGTTGACTTATGTTGGTAGGCCAACTAGTGTTAAGTCCCGTCTATGGGCCGCACAACCTTATCATAAGAGGTTAATTCATGACATACAACCATTCAGAGAAGTTTTCACAGTTATATATATAAAGAAAATCAGCAAACTGACCTATAAATTATATAAGTATAATTAAATAGTAGATTAAGTAACAGCTGTATTTTAAACCACATAGGGTTGAGTTACACAGTATTTTATTTTACATGTTACCCAAGTTTCAGTTACTTATTAGTATATTATTCATGTAAATTCAGTTGCCACACACTGGTAATAGCATATTTCGTCTTATTGAGAGTTGTCTTATCCCAGTAACTTAACATTTTTTAGGTGATCCAGGATTGATAAGGGGTATCTAATATATATATATATATATATATATATATATATATATATATATATATATATATATTATAGGGTATATTAAAAAAATGTATTAATTTTTGGGTCATTACATTTATACTTTTCTCTCCATAAAAAATGCTATACCCTCCTCGAGCTCACTAAGCTCGATCATGCGAAGGTCCTGAAAAGATAAAATTTATATTGGGTGAGACATATCACAGCAAGGATGGAATACAATAAATCAGCGTGTGACAATCAACAGGATTAAGTACAACATATATGTATATTCATTATTTTCAAATGAAAGTAAAATTATAAAATCATTCTTTGTTCCTTCTCAAACACATGCAAGGTATTTTACCAACGAGAGTTCCCAAGGATAGGGGTGATTACCTGCCCATACAAGTAGCACCCCTCTGCTCTGATACTTTAAGTAACATACGGTCACAACTAAAGCATATTAGGGCACTTACCTTTCTCAGTAAGCCCTCACGCGGTAGTTTATCTCATACTCACGCATTCACACAAAGGTTTACTAGTGGAAGCTCTCGAGAATTGGGAAGATTACCCGTCCATACAAGTAGCTTCCCTCTGCCCTAATACGTTATGCAACCCATATCTACATCTGATACCTATCAAGGCATTTGCCTTTCTCAACAAGCCGTCAGGCGAAGAGTATACCCGCCCCCAAATACATGTAATACTACTATATCTAATACTGATAATATTTTACAACATTACTCTTTGTGCTGTTATCTCAGTGTCATTCATTACATTCTATATTTTGCATTTTTGTATTCATATCGGCTTTCACATATTTTGTTTTCATATCATTTCCGTCTGCTGTCCCATCCCTGGACCGCCCCGTTTTTAAAAAATAATAATTTCTTTTTAATCCAAAAAATTTGAAAAAATAGTAAAATAAAATTAGTAGAAATTAGAAAAAAAATCATAAAAAAAAGAATAAAAATTCTTTTAGTCATTTTTTACTTAGGGAACAAAAAAAAAAATTATCAAAGATAAATAAAATGGGGGAAAATTCTTTAAAATTTATTGAAAATTGCAGAAAAAATATTGAAAAGTTCTAGAAAATTCTTGAAATTCTTTTGCAAATCTGAGAATGTTTTAAAGATCCTTTTTGCTTTAGTTTGATGTATCTATATGATCATTTTATATGTATAGTATTTTTATATATCTTATTTTGTGTGCATCAGCGAATGATAAAACAAAGGGTAAAGAGGTGTTTCAGTCCTCATTTATATCAGTTCTAGGGGGTTTATCTAACAAGATCCCCTCCTTTAGAGGTTTTATTAGAAATTCCTAAATAGCACTTGATTTTGCATTTTCTTTTAAAATTTCAATATTTATTGGACTTGTTTAGGAGTTAATTGAGGATCATATGATTCAAGTTAGGATAATTCATAATTAATTAGGTACCGTTCTTAGAATAGGTGTGCAAGGGGTGACAAACACCTTCTCCTTGTATATCTGTACTCTCGATCACAGTTTTGGCAAAAGTAGATTGAGGCTAGTAGTTCTTTGGCCTTAAGATTAGTCTAGAGACCAATCAATGAGTAGTAATTAGGTGAACTAACCACACCTAGGAAAATAACAGGTTAGTGGCAACTCCATCAAATCATTAATATTATTATCACCCATCGCCATTCCGAACCCTTCTCCTGGATGTTATGATAACTTGACAACTCTACTAGAGACCACTAGAGAGTTAAGCCATTAAGTAACTATGAATTATCCCAAATTTGAATTTAATTGTAAGTTTTATTACTCCATGATATTTTACTTGTATATATGGATAATTTCTGTGTATATATGAATATCTCACTGGTTTATTCAATTTTTATGTTTTCTATGAATATTGTGAATGAATGGACAAGTGTAGGTAGGGTGTGATGATGTGATGGAATGTGGGTTTATACTTTGAACCTTATGTGAGCACACACACTTTCACATGCCTTATACTTAGGCTTTACTCTCTTAGAATTAGATAATGGTGTAGTAGCATTGACACCTTTAAGGCATAAGTCTTCAAGGGTGTGTGAATCACTCCGCTTAGTTTATACTTTGTCCAAACTTATTGAGGAAGGATAGGGGACATTTTGGGACTTAATGTTGATAGATAAAAAGTCTAAACCACACATAGATAACTCGATTTTTCTCTCCTAGGATAGAGTCTCAAAGAAAACCCCTAATCAATGAATCCACTATGGTTGGGACAAGTGTAACGCCCCAATTTTTCATACCATTTTTTTCCTATATAAATAACACATATATCACCTATCGACCACATCAACGCCTCTGATACCACATAAACATAATTAAACTAAAAGTGGGTACCAGGCACACAATCATATTCATATACACAAACCTAACAACGAAAGTCATTTCATATATATATATATATATATATATATATATATATATATATATATATATATACACATACCACAACAAATAGACATACCAGAGTACCAACCATTCATACATACAAGTCTACCACAAAACCTCTAGAGAAATCAAACCTCCTCAACTCAAAATACTCACCCTGTCTAACCAGGGTATTAGCTCCCCTCTATCTCAGAGCTCTATCACCAGGTCTATCTCAATTTCCAAAAATATTTAAATGATTGGGTGAGACAAATCTCAGTAAGACGGAATAAATTATCTACAATGTGTGGCAGTATGAGATTCACTATATCATAACATATATATATATATATATGTATATATATATCCATATCGGTGATAATATCTTCTGAGAAAATATACCATTTCCACAATTACAATCATATAGACATACAACACAAGTTTTCATAAGCTTTTACTTTCATTTCTAAAACCATACATACGCAACCCATAATTACCAGCGAAGTTCCCGAGAATAGTTGCCCTGATATCATTTGCATCCTAACCTGATTACTCGGGTTCAGCTACAACTGATACTTATCAGAGCATTCACCTTACTCAGTAAGCCCTCAGGCGGTGTGTTTTACTTCGCTTTAATTATTTATATTATTAACTCATGCTATTTCATTTCTCATTTTCTTTCTCATTTCCATTCTCATTTCATTTCCATTTCAATTTCCCTATCTAGCTCATGAGTGTCATCGTAACCGATACATCCGTGTCTGTACTCATGGCTGCCCTGAGGATATCTCTCCACGTCATGCTTCCCCCCATGAATAGGGTTATGCAGCCCGAAGGCTGGACCTAACTGCGGTTGGCTGATTCAGTTAGATCAAATTATCATACCATATATCCTGTATCTGTAGTACGACTGGCCGGCCAATAGCCCTGATATGAACTCAGGGGGCACAATAACTCTAGTATACAGCTCAGTCAACTGCCATGCCACATGCTCCATGAGTCCGTGTGGTTGCACTAACACCACTAGTAACGGTGTCGTGCTCAATATCACAACTCATTATTAGGGTTTCCATATCCATCCATCAGGGTTATCGCTACCACATACCCGCAATCATTATGTGGTATTAGTATTTCATCGATCACATTTATATATTCATATCTTAGAACTTCACATTTCAATTCTCACAATTCAATATTCATTTTACAAAATTAACATTGCAATATTCACATTTCTCATATTCATATTCCTCATATTCATATGTCTCACATTCACATTTCAATATCTGTATTGTAGTATTCACATTACAATACTCGCATTCTCATATTCTCATTTCAGTATTCACATTTCATTATTTTCATTGCAGTATTAACATTGCAATATTCCTAATTCAACTTTCACAATTCAATATGCACAACTCATTACATCTCATAAATACATATACATACCTCATTTCACATAATTCACATTTCTTAATAAAACATTTCCATATCTCATATTCATAACTTCTCAGAAGATATACATTTTTCAGTACATTCCACTTTCATCATTTTTCCCCATTTCAAAACTGATATCTCAATTAACATTTCATAATGTCATATGCGCCGTATGGATCAATTTACATAATTTCCAAAACATTTCAGTATAAATCATATACCACAAAAATTTCATCTGATATTTCATATCCTTATAATTTTCAGGTAAAATATTATAATACCATTTTCACATAATAACTCAATCAGTATTTCTTAAATTGATTGTAATAATTTATTCCCCTTACTTGGCTTATTTAGATTTTGCTAAAACGCCCAATTTCTACGCCCCTTGGTGTTCGTAGCCCAAAAACCTAAAATTCACATTTTCTCTAAATTATTCAACTCAACTCTAGAATAATTTTCATTTAACATTTCCTAGTTTTCGTATACTCCAAATGAGCTTAAAAAATCTAAAATACACCACTTACCCTGGTTTTGGGATGGTGCCCGAGAGCCCCGAATTGAAAATATGCTCTACGTAGTTTACAAAGAATCTTCCCAAGAACCTCGTGGTGGTTTCTGATCATCAATTCAGGCTTCAACAAAGTTGAAATGGAAGAGAGAAGGAGGGAGCTTCGTAGGGTTTGGGAGAGAGAGAGAGAGAGAGTGAGTGATTTTCATTTGTTAACCCAAATGAGCTCGTAAGACTTCTTTAATACGCCCACTGTAGAAAAAACCAGCGACGATTTTCTGGAGTGGATAGGAAACCGTTGAAGGTTTAGGGGTTTTACTGCGGAGCGGTAGCAGTTGAACGGTAAAACGGGCAGGTTAAATAGAAAATCGGCAACGGTTTCCTATCTACTCCAAAAAATCGTCACCGGTTTTCTCCTCTCTCAGCTAAAAACCTCTTTTTTTCTATTTATTTTTTTATTTAATTTTTTGGGTCTCTACAACAAGAGTTTCTACCTTCTTCGCAAACTTAGTCCATTCTTCTATTGTATATTATTTTGAGTTCCCTTTCATTGTATATTTAACATTGTTAATTTTTCACCAACTTTTGTTGCATTTATTCTAGTTGTACACATTACTTTGCCAAAATTATAGATTAATCCTAAACTACCACATGGATGGCTTATTAGTGGTGTACAAAGAATAGGAAACATAAGTGCAACAACATTTAGAAGGCAAGCAGAGTCAGCAAGGAGACAATTTGACTTAAGGAATTGATGTGGTGTTGCCAACTCGGATTAAAGTTGACATTTGATCAAATTTTTTGAAGGAGTTTAAGGTAATCTAGTCAGGTTGATGCACTAACTAGGTTAATCTTCGAGTCACAAACTTCTAACCATCATGGTCTCAAGTACTTCTTACCCCCTTAGTTGGTTGCTAGGGCCTCACCTCAATTTTGGACGGGAAGTGAATCTCAAGAAATAGTATGGCTATAGGAAAAGATAGACATGTAGGGAAAACTTTGGTTAGCTAGAGAAAGAGCCATAAGGGTCAAATTAAATGTTCAGTTGATGAAACAAAAATATCAATGAATAATCTTCAAGTACCAGCAGAACATTAAAAAAAATGTTCCTAAAAGCCGAGGAAGAAATGGTAGCTTTGAAAGAAGGGAAAGGAACTCCAAACATAAGTAGACATGAACAGAGAGTTATTAAGAACCACCGAGACCAAGAAAAAAAGGAAAGTCTCAAGTCCTAGAAGAATTTGAAGTCCGAATGCAAAGTTGGGACATTGAGTATAAACAGTTGTAGGCCAAACATAAAAAATGTAGTGCCTAATATACAAAAAAACACAAAATTAGGAGGCCGAGTTTTGGGCACTAGATCACCAAGCATTTGAGATGACCCATTAAGTACAAGGAGCCGCTAATAGGGCAAGAAACATGGCTGATAAAATGAAGCAGGTTGAGCATGGAGTGCATCCCAGACAATTCGATTCTAAAACTGCAAATTATACATGATGTACACCAAAAGTTGGGTTGGTTCAGACGCTTCCATTAAGAATATGTGTTTTTTTGTTTGTTTGTTTGTTTGTTTGTTTGTTTGTTTTTAAATTCTTGTAATGAAATTAGTTGCAAAAAAATTCTAAAAAAATTAAAATATAATTTTTCCTTTTGAATTCATCTTTGTACTTTTCTTAGACCTAATGTAATAAAAAAATTGTGGAGTGTTGAGATTTCTCTAAGAGTTTTGGCAAAGTGGTTGTTTTAGGTTGAATTGCACTTATAAACATTTATGTATTTCATGCATAATCAAAAATAACCATTACTGGTGGGATCCTGCTCACATTATACAGTTGCATATAGAATCAGTGTATTAGAGTTACAATGCTAGGAAGACCATTGAGTTAAATTGTAATTTTAGGGTTTCAACATTGAGGTGTCAAGGTTGCATGCAACTCTAGGTTTTAGACATTTTGGAAATGAAAATACTCAATCACCACCAATCATAATTCTCGACACTGAAGAAAGGGGGATAGCTAGAGAAACTACTGGAAAACAAGCCTCTAGCTTTGAGGTGAATTGTAAATATGAGGTGTTAATAGAAAGTTTGTAAGTTGTGGAAGGTACAAATGTATTTTAGATCAATGGATGCGTTTGATTTGTACTTGGTGCCTAATGTTGTTCAATCGTTGAAATTTAAAGTCCTAGATTTCAAAAGTTCTACAAGTCTAGGAATCCAATTACCCATTTGAAGATGTATTGCCAAAAAATAGTCGCATATTCAAATGATGATAATTTGTTTATCCACTATTTCTAGAATAGCTTGACTGGAGCAGCCGTAAGATGGTGAATCTAGCTAGAACGTACAAGGATTCACAAGTGGAAATATTTGGCTCTTGCCTTTATTATTTAGTATACACATGTAATCAAAATGATTTCAGACAAGCTAACTTTACAAAACATGGAAAAGAAAAAAAAAGATTCTTTAAAGAGTATGCCCATCGATAGAGGGAAACAGCAACACAAGTGCATCCTCCGCTTGAGAATAAAGAGGCAATCTCTTTATTTGTCAACATTCTCAAGGATCTATACTTTAGTCATCTCATTGAAAGTACTCCCCAAATTTTTTCATACTTGGCAACTACTATGGCAAGAATCGAAGGAACATTCAATAAGGGAAGGATGGGCAACTCTGGCACTAAGTAGAGGGTTGCAAAGAAAAGAATGGGCAAAAAGAAGGATAGAGAAGTACAAGAAATACAAGATCACCCTTATAGAGAAAATAGTGCTAGATGGACATGATAACAAAGTTTTTAACCCCATAGTAAATAGTGTAGTTCAGCAAAATGTGCAATTGCATATGATTTCTTTGGGTTCGTTGTTAACTCTCAGACAGCAGAACGTTTAGGCCTCATAAAGAAGACTTCCAAAGGAGAGAAGAAGAAGGGAAATTCATCTCATTTCGATGACTTATGTGAATTGTTCCTGCAATTAATTAAAAGTTTGCTAGTTGCCCCAATACTAGGAGCACCATTTCTACCTCCTTACTCAAAAGGGTACGATCTGAATGTCTGATATGAATATCATGTTGGGGCTTTAGACCATTTGATGGAAAAGTGTTGGACCTTTAAATACAAAATGCAAGCTTTGAGGGATGTGAAGTGGTTGGATTTTTATGACTAAAAGGAGCCAAACGTGCATGGTAATCCATTGCCTAACCATGGAAGGGTGTTAATGAATGTTATAGAAGCAAAAAACGGTGAAGATATGAGAGAAAGGATAGGTCAAGTCCGAACCCAATTGGATGAGGTCTTTAGAGAATTACATTAAAAGGGAACGTTGAAAGACGGGGCACTCTACAAATACAAGATCGCATTGATGGTGTTTCCAAGAAGGACTAGACTTTTCAGTGCAGGAATGTAGTACATTCTGAATTTTTTCACAGAACTTAATTAATGCTTGGTTAGTAGAGTTCCTTGCTGGGTCGAAAGATCAAACAACTATCAATTTCAGTGGTGGATCAACTTGATGGTGGAAAATTGGGTTTACCCTACTTTGGCAAATATTGAATTGAATAATTAGCATGTACTTAGATGGTGGCAAGATCAATGTAATCCTGAAATGTTTATAAATTTCCTCATTATTGTTTTTTTCATAAAAGGGTGGTGCCCCATAAAATCCTCCTATTTAGATCATATTGAATTTGAATGATATAAAATGCATTTCAGTACATTTGTCTCATCTCATTACATCATCCTTTACCTGTCACTTTTGTCAAGTCTTATCTTGTTTTGTTTGTGTTTCATGTAGGGATAAATGAAACGATTTTACTAGTATGAAAGACTTGGAATTAATGAATGGCTTGGAGAATCCAATTAATAAGGTAGAATTATTAAAAAGAAGAAGTGGAACTACCTCTAAAAATATTAAGAATGTTGAGGGAAAACAAATGGTGTCTAGTAAAGGTCCCACTTCAATAGTAAAGTTGGGTACGATGCGTTCTTACTTCCAAATGGATGACAGACCATCTTTCTACTACCCAAAAGAAAAAAAATCAAATGAAAATTCCCTTGCTAGCCCCGTTGACCTATAAAAAATTATTTCTTAAATACACCATCAAAGGATAACCCCTCACATCAAGGCCATTGCAAAAATATTAACATGAAGCCCTAGGAGAATCTCAAGGAAGAAAACAAAGAAAGCCTAGGTGAAAAGGGAACCAAGATCCCTTCAAAAAGAAAAAAGGGAAAAATATAGTAAAATAGAAAAAAGGGAAAAAGAAAATAAGATGGAATGATCAGGGGCATACCGTTGTATCGGGCACCCCACCTGTGCCAAACACCAATACTACAACTAATGCCATTGTATATAAAAAAAAAAACTAAAACAATGCAGAAACTAATAATAAAAGACAGTAAAAAGAACAAGACAATAATTATGTACTATATGTTATCAGAACCCGGATGATAGTTTAGATCAGTTCTCAGGAGCACGGTAACGTAGATATATAGTTCAGTTTAGTTCAGACTTGTGCTAACTACCCCTGCCAGTAAAGGGGGTGGGAGATGGATAGTCGATGTGGCTTTCATTGTAAAGTTGTAGACGTCCACCTGGCAGTTCGGACTAGGGTGTGGCAGGTCCATCGTACTTACAGACATTTTTGACTCGATAGTGGTCAGCCAGCCATTGTTGGGTCCCACCTTCGAGTTGCACAACCTGTCATGTGGGGTAATACATGATACTAGCTAACTATTCATCCTGGGTATATTTCAGTACTACTATTTATAGCAGATGATTTTATGAATACTAAGATACAATATAATTCAGTATAACTATGAAAATGTATGATTATTCAGTTATGATATTATTAGTGTTTTCAGGCAAGTAATATGCATTGTATATTTATTATAGCACGCAAACACTCATGTTGCCACACAACTGTATTTAGCTTATTTCTCTTACTAAGAGGTGTCTCACCCCAACTTAAAATTATGTCAGGAAACCCAAATAGACAAGCGGACCCAGCTCCGCGTTATTAGAGGCAGTTTTTACTACCCCGCTAGGAGGGTGAGTTTTTGAACTGGGGTCAGTAGGTTTTTGATGTAAAATTCTAGTTTTATCTTTTGGTATTTTTTAGGATTGTATATATACATCTATAGAAATATGGTGGAATGTAAGTAACTCTGGTATTGTATTTTATGGTTGGGTGGATGGAATTTATATCTACTGCTGCTTAGGTATCTGCTGTGTACGACAGGTGTGTCCCCATTACCCACGAGTACAGATCGACGTTGTTATGTTATAAGTTAGTGGTATCAAGGTTTTTAATATGGTTGATTATGTAGTAAATTAAAAAGGTTGTTACAGTACTGGAATTTTGTGGATGGCTTTTCAAGATTATCAGGTCCACTAACACAACTCATGAGAAAGGATGTAAGATTTGAATGAGCTGATGACTGTGAGTAGAGCTTCCAGGAGTTGAAGCAACGGCTGGTCACAACACCATTATTATCTATTCCATCAGGAGAGGATAGATTTGTTATATGTAGTGATGAAAAGAACTACCCTGTGCATGATCTAGCGTTAGCTGCAGTAGTGTATGCTCTAAAAATCTAGAGGCATTATCTTTATGAGGGAAGATGTGAGATCTTCACTGACTATAAAAGTTTGAAGTATTTCTTCACCTAAAAAGAAATGAATATGAGGCAGAGAAGATGGTTGGAGCTCATTAAAGATTATGATTGCACTATCAACTACCACCTAGGGAAAAAAAATGTGGTGGCTAATGTGCTGAGCCGAAAATCAATGGGGGCAACATTGTCAGTAGTGGAGATTCAGCATCCAATTCAGATGGACCTAGAGAGGCTCCGTGTAGAGCTAGTAGAGGTTGGTCACCCCACATTTATTGCCAGTTTGGTGTTACAACCTACCTTGCAGGAGAAAATTAAAGCTGCCCAAAAGAATGACGCAAAATTAGTAGAGCTGATAGATAAAGTGCAAAACAGTCGGGGGGAGGAGTTCAGTATATTTGATGATGGAGCCCTACGGTTCCGTACTAGATTATGTGTACCTATAGGTGGTGAGATTAAGAGAGCTATCCTAGAGAAGGCATACAGATCCCTTTACATGGTGCATCTAGGAAGCACTAAAATGTATCGAGATGTACGAGAATTATTCTGGTGGAGTGGCATGAAGAGGGAGATAGTCAAGTTTGTGGAGTAGTGTTTGACATTCTAGCAGGTCAAGGCTGAGCACCAGAGGCCGGCAAGACAGTTGTAGCCACTTCACATCCCTGATTGGAAGTGGGACCATATATCCATAGATTTTGTTACATGGTTACCGCCGACGCCACATGGTCAGAATGTTATTTGGGTAATTGTAGACCGGCTAATGAAAACGGCCCACTTTCTCCCTATTAAAGTCAACTACTCTATGAACAAACTGGCAGAAATGTACATTTAGAAGATAGTTTGACCTCATGGAGTGCCAGTATCCATACTTTCGGATCAAGACCCGAGTTTCACGTCACGATTTTGGAGGAGTTTGCAGGAAGCTTTGGGGTCTCCGTTATCATTCAGCACAGCCTTTCATCCTTAGACTGATGGGGAGACAGAGAGGATGATTCAAATACTTGAGGATATGCTACGAGCATGTGTGTTGGATTTCGAGGGTAGTTGGACCTAGTATATGCCGCTGGTAGAATTCGCATATAATAACATCTATTAGCCCAGCATTGGCATGGCACCTTACGAGGTGTTATATTGTAGGAGGTGTTGTTCTCTATTACATTGAAATGAAATAGGTGAAAGGCGAGTTTTGGGACCAGAGTTGGTGCAGTAGGCATATGATAAAGTTTGACTTATTAAAGAAAGAATCAGTTCAACTCAGAGTTGGCAGAAGAGTTACGCAGATACTCATCGCTAGAAGTTGGAATTTGATATGGGAGATCAGGTGTTTTTGAAAGTAGCACCACTGAGAGGAGCTATGAGATTTAAGAAGAAAGATAAGCTGAGCCCTAAATTTATTGGCCCATTCGAGATACTTGAGAGAGTGACTCCAGTTGCCTACAAGCTAACTTTACCACCAACTCTATCGAGGATATATGACATATTTCATGTTTCCATGCTAAGGAAATATGTCCCAAAACCCTCCCACATATTCAAATATGAGGAGATATAGCTCAGAGATACCTTAGCATATGAGGAAACGCTAGTGTAGATTATAGATGAAAAAGAATATGAGTTGTGCACTAAGAAAATTCCACTAGTAAAAGTCTTGTGGAGGAATCATGCAGTGGATAAGGCCTTGTGAGAGCTAGAGGAGGAGATACGACAGCAATACCCACATCTGTTTGGTGGGGAACAACAGTAGTCAGGGGTAATAATTCAGATAAAATTAGTATTATTTATTTCAGTGTAGGGTAATTAAAGTATGAATTGTATATTAGATTATTGGATAGATAACATTTTTGGTTTTGGGAGAATTTTCTTTTATGTATATTCATGTAATCTCCCAGAACCCTATAGTGTAATCATGATATTCTTCTGCCATAAGTGAGGGTAATTATTAAAACAAGTAACAAATTTTTTCTCAAGAGGATGGTGTATAGCACAGATGATAAATTTCGAGGACAAAATTTTATACGGAGGGGAGAATGTAAAGACCCAGAAATTGTAATAATTAAATAATAGAGAGAAAGAAAAAATTAAATGAATCAAAGCAGGGTTCGTCGACGAATGCCCAGGTTTCGTTGACAAACTCCCATGCAGTGTTCGTGGACGAGTTTCAGTATTTCGTCGATGAAGAGAAACCGAGAGGGGCTAGTTTAGACCCATCAACTCGCCGACGAGCTTTTCACCCTCGTAGATGAACTACCTTCTTTGGTTCGTCAACGAGTTGACGTGGCTTGTTGATGAAGCCACGTGGCCAGCCACCTATAAATACAGAAAAAGACAAATTTTAGGGAGAAAATCCATTTCTCCCGCGTTTCTCTCTCTAGAATTCATTAGCCGGAAAGAAATTTTGATTTAAGAAGTTTAGACACCATCCTAAAATCAAGGTAAGTAGGGTTTTTATAGTTCTCAGGTTTTTCTGAACCCATATTTTGTATTAGATTAAAATATACTGGTGTTTGAGTTGATTAAACTATGGTGTTGTAATTTCAAGATTTGAGTTGACTGAATTTGGAAAATATACATATATATTTCAGGATTTTGTGTTTGGTACGCTGTGGACGTAAGAATAAAATTGAAGTTAGATCTCCTAACCAGTTAGGTAAGGGAAATATGCTATGCTAGTAATTTTAGGAATTTTGTCAGTAAAATATATATGTTTCGGGGAAAATTCTACAGATTATAAATTACTTTTATCATCACTAAATACAGATTTTAGTATAGGGATTTTCATTTATTTAGTTGTGTGGCATGAGTTAATATTAGATCTGTACAGAGTTTATACAGTTTTCAAAATACCATGATTTATAGTATACGTACTGAAACCTATATTTTACTGCATTTTCAAAATACCATGATATACATATTTCATAACCATAACATTTAGTTGTTTCAGTTTATCAAATATTTCAGTCATTCAGATAATTCAATTATTCAGATATCTCAGATATTCAGTTATTACAGTTTATTCAGATTAGTATACTACAATGTTATGGTTATTTCAGTTGTATCAAAATCATGGTAAAATACTAAGATAATTATATATATTAGTATTATACAATATCAGACCCTGATGGATCAGATTTAGATCAGTATTCAGAGCACGGTACCATAGCTAATTCAGATAAGAGAGCAACAACATATCTTAGATAGTGTGTGGATTTATGAGTAGTCAACCGTGCCTTGGGAGGGATTGTAGGCTGCCCAATATTCTGGGTCAAGGCGACTAGTTTCACGGAGGAGGTATCAATTACCATGCCTTGGAGGGATTGCAGGCTCCTTAGTAATCTAGGTTGAGGCATCCGATCTGATGATAGAGGTTCAGTTGACTTATGTTGGTAGGCCAACTAGTGTTAAGTCCCGCCTACGGGCCACACAACCTTGTCATGAGGGGTTAAATCATGGCATACAACCATTTAGGGAAGTTTTCATAGTTATATATATATAAAGAAATCAGAAAACTGACCTATAAATTATATAAGTATAATTAAATAGTAAGTTTAGTAACAACTTTATTTTAAACCACATAGGTGTGAGTTACACTGTATTTTATTTTACATGTACCCCAGTTTCAGTTACTTATCAGTATATTATTCATGTAAACTCAGTTGACTCACATTGGTAATAGCATATTTTGTATTACTGAGAGTTGTCCTATCCTAGTGACTTAACATTTTTCAGGTGATCCATCTAGACGAGCAGATCAGGCTTGAAGATAGAGAGGTTGTTTGCACTGCCCTATCTATAGGGTAAGTGTTTTCAGGGAGATGCATTTTTGGGTAGATTTCAGGAGTTTTGGTAGTTGTTGTTGGGGGTTGTGTATTTATGTATACGTATGTATATATATATATATTGGTAAAAATATAGAATTCTGGTATTGTAATTATGGTTATACAGTTTTATATTTTCCGCTGCATAGGTGTATTCCAGTAGGCTTGATCAGGGGTATCTAATATATATATATATTATAGGGTATATTAAAAAAATTAAATGAATTTTTGGGTCATTACTTTTATACCTTTCTCTCCATCAAAAATGCTATACCCGCCTTGAGCTCACTAAGCTCGATCACGCGAAGGTCTTAAAAGGATAAAATTTATAACGGGTGAGACATGTCTCAGTAAGGATGGAATACAATAAATCAGCGCGTGACAATCATAAGGTTTAAGTACAACATATATGTATATTCATTATTTTTAAATGAAACCAGAATTATAAAATCATTTTCTGTTCCTTCTCAAACACATGCAAGGTATTTTACCAATGAGAGTTCCTAAGGATAGAGGTGATCACCCGCCCATACAAGTAGCACCCCTCTGCTTTGATACATTAAGTAACCTATGGTCACAACTAAAGCACATCGGGGAACTCACCATTCTTAGTAAGCCCTCAGGTGGTAGTTTATCTCGTACTCACGCATTCACACAAAGGTTTACTGGCAGAAGCTCTCAAGAATAGAGAAGATTACCCGCCCATACAAGTAGCTTCCCTCTGCCCTAATACGTTATACAGCACACAACTACATCTGATACCTATCAAGGCATTCGCTTTTCTCAGCAAACCCTAGGGCGAAGAGTATACCCCGCCCTAAATACATGTAATATTACTATATCTAATACTGATAATACTTTACTACATTATTCTTTATGCTGTTATCTCTATGTCATTCATTACATTCTATATTTCTTATTTTTGTATTCATGTCTGCTTTCACATATTCTATTTTCATATCATTTCCGTCTACTGTTCTTATATTTGTTGTTCCCATACCTGCTATTTCCATATATGTTGTTTTCATATTATCCATGGTTAAACTTACAATTATGCGTTTATAACCCTTTATACTAGTGAAAAATCATAGTCATGCTTCCACCCTATGACAGGTTATGCGGCCCGAAGGCTGGACTTAATCCTAGTCAGCCCACCAGAGTTAAATCAACCACATTCTACAGTCTGTAGGCCCAATTAGCTATTCCCATACTGATCTAGACTCTAGGGGGGACACTACCCTTCCTAACATAATCGACCATCCCATCTCCACACTCTATATAAGACGTGTGGGTGCACTAGCACTACCAT
This sequence comes from Malania oleifera, assembly GCF_029873635.1. NCBI lineage: Eukaryota > Viridiplantae > Streptophyta > Magnoliopsida > Santalales > Ximeniaceae > Malania > Malania oleifera. The sequence continues at coordinate 76,570,545 of NC_080424.1, read as the reverse complement.
TCATATTCGCAACAGTACTGTGCCCTTTTCTGGTCTACCGGAGTTCTCAAACCATACATTGTAATTTAACATTACCAAACACATGCAAAATAATTCATATCACATTTTAATTCTCAATACATTTCCAGTATTTCTTGCATCTCATACATATGTCATAGTTCAACACAGAAACTTCATTTTACTCATGCCACAAAATTTTACAACATATTTCATACGTTTACTGTAAAATAAGCCAACCCACATTCATTATTAATATATTGAAGACATGCATTTAATTTCTTACACAATTATCTAGAAAATCTGTCGTTTTAACTTTCCATTTTTGCAAATAATATCTAGTGGCACAACCATAGACTTAGAAATTGACAATTTAAACGGTCGGCTTTTCAAAACCCATGTGAAAATCATATACATTTATACATAAAGTTTCCATTTTTTTCCAATTATTTCCTCAAAAATCTTGATTTAATATATTCCCTTTACGTGATTTCTTGAACTACACTAGCAGGATCCCCGAAATGATACTTACGGCGCTCACCCGAACCCTGATTCAGAAACCCTAATTTATCAACTCAAATATCAAAACAACACTCATTTAACATTTCCTAGGTCCCATATACTTCAATCTAACAATAAAACTTTAAAATATCTTACTTATCCTGATTTTGGGATAATGCCTCAAAACCCCAAATCAATGATCTACTCCGATAGCTTTACAGAGAATGATCCCCCAAACCTTGTAGTGGTTCTGGATCATCAAAATAAGCCTTAAGGAAGTGGGAATCGAAAAAAATAGATAGGGGAAACGTAGGTTTTCGAAAAAAGAAGGAAGAAGAATTTTTTATTTCATTTGAAACACTCGCAAGATATTTTCTTTATATCACCTCTGTAGAGAAAATCGTTGTTGGTTTTCTTAGCCCTCCAAAAAACCATCACCGATTTTCTCTTTAATCGGCCCTATTTTTACTGTTTAACCCATTACTAACATGCGGTAATTGCACAAAACCATCGCCAATTTTCTCTCCATTTCAGAAAACCTCCGCCGGTTCTCTCTCTCTCTCTCTCTCTCTCTCTCTCTCTCTCTCTCTCTCTCTCTCTCTCTCTCTCCCTGGGTCTCTACACTTTTACATGACCTAAATATTTTGTTATTATAGTATGGTAAGCGGGTGGTTGATTATGATTTACCTATATTGGTGTATTTTTATAATAAAAGTGTAGATATACCAAGAATCATACAAGATGAACTTTTGATTCTAATGATATATGAAGACCTAATGGTAGTTTCATTGCTGAATAATGATCAGAAAATTGCTTATGACACAATAATGAGAGTTGGACAACATTAAAAATCAGTTTTTTTTTTTTTTTGTTGATGAACGTGATGGTACTGGCGAAACATTCTTAAATTGAGATATTGACATCATAGGTATGTTTCAATAGTATGACAATATGCCTAATTAAATTAACTACATCTTTTAAATTGTAAATAATTTTCTATGTCTTCTTATGATAGAGTTCTTCAAACCATAAACAATGGTGAACTAAAGTGATTAATGAACTACACAATATGGTCACAAGGTATTATTTTCTTCACTACATTACACAATACAAATTTATATTCACATATTAATAATAATTTTTTGTATATATTTTTTAAGAGGAACATTGCAAAGATTAGTAGGAAAGAAATTTGTTCATATTTATGTTGTCTAATTGTTGAAACCAAGTCTTGAAATTTTATTCAATTGTATGATATTTAAATATTAAATATCTTTTAACTATTACCTCTTAGCATACTTAATAGTAGATATATTAATTTTTTTATGACTATTTCTATATGTAAATATTTTAGATTACATGACAATTTATCCGTCCATTAATCACAATAATCATATATTACCATTACCATCCAATTTCATATGAAGAGTTTGAAGCTTATGAATATCATCATATAAATAAAAACCTCTAAAAAAGTTGCAGAGCACGTGCACAGTGTGTATGTGTACAGCTAGTTATATGAAAAATTAATGAATAAAAGTAAAGCATTATAGATTTTAATATCATGTTGCACTAGCGAAATATGTTAATGCATTCGAGAGCATGAATTTTGGACATTGAATTTGGATTTAAGTAGATTTGGATAAATTTTCAATATAATTTTATATTATATTTTATCAAAATCCAATATAAATCCAAATTATAGAATAAATTAGACATGAAATGAGATACCAATTAAAAAAAAAAATTTTGAAGAATTCTAATGGAAGGTTCACTTTTATCCTTACTGGGTTCCATTTTTAGGTGGTCTATGTCTAACAATTTAAAATTTTTAAAAGAAAAGAAAAATAAAAGGCGTATAAATAGGTGTAGTGGCGCACTCGGTGAATAAACCAAACGGTATAACCGACTTGTAGGAAATTCATTTTGAAGAGCAGTGTTCTAGCTTTCTGCAAAATGTTAAGCGGTTTTGCGAGACATTTCAGCAAATGCTGTCATCTTCAAGGCTGGCGACTGGTAATCAACTTTGATTCTTCAACCAAATACTCTCTTCTTGCAAACCAGCAGAGATGGAGGGCGTACATTCCATCTCATCTCAATTCAGCACGATTAGGTTGCACAGAATCTCGCACCACGGTTTCATTTTGTATCTTTGCTCTTCCTTTTCGTCATTGTCGGCTCCCTCTTCCCGTTTGAAGCTTGGATTTCAGGGATGGTATTTAGGGGTGATTGAATATTGCCCTCTTGTCACAAAAAACATCACGACTGTGCTTATTTACATTGCTTCCGACTTGACCGCCCAGGTGAACCATTGATCTCCTCGTCTTGTGAAAATTTGATCATTAAATTGGATAATCCTAATCTTTGACTTGCTTATGAAATGCATCATTATTTGGGGCTGTGAAATGAATCAAGCTACTCAAGCAGGGTTTGAGATTGACTCAGTTTGAGGTTCATTTAAGTGGTAGTTGTAAGCTAATGAGGCAAGTTCAATACATTTTATCGGGTTTTCATTAGGAAAGCTTGAGGAGGCAATTATTTGGATACGGAAGTATTTATTATTTGTGAGTTTGTGGTTATCCAGCGGGATGAGAATGTATGTTTATTACATTTTTTCTGTGAGAAAGAATGGAGAACCTCAATCCAGCTGAAGGAAGCGGACAACAAATTGGGCAAACTCTAGGCACTAGCTCCCCCTTAATTACTAATAGCACCCAGGCAAAGGGATGACAGTCAAAGCCCTGGCCAACATTGTGTTTTGTGTCCATACTTTCTAGTGGGCTGACCTGTGGGGCTTTGATTATTAGTTCTTTTAGATAAATAATGTTATGCCATTAGTTTAAGATATTGAGTTTTGGAAACATTTTTTAAAATGGCTTTGCTTCTGTTATACAAGTTGAAGGAGAAATTGAAGAAGATGTAATGTATAAAGTTAAAGCATGTTGGGTAAAATAGAGAGGTGCTTCAAGCGTGTTGTGTTATCGTAGAATATCTTTAACATTAAAAGAGAAGTTCTATAAAGCAATTATAAGACTAGCTATGCTATTTGGATTAAAATGTTGGGCAACGAAGAAACAACATATCCAAAAAGCAAAGTTGCTGAGATGAGAGTGTTAAGGCAGATGAGTGATATAATGTTAAAAGATAAACTAAGAAATGAATATATTAGGTGTAATTGTTATAAAAAAATAAGATAAGAGAGAAATGATTCAGATGGTTTGAGCATCTACAACATAAGCCAACAGTATGCCAGTGAGTAGAAATAAGCTAGTTATTGTGAGGGGTAGTAGAAGGGAGTAGGGGTAGACCTAAAATAACTTGGATTGAGATGGTAAGGATTTAATAGCCTTGAATTTATTGCAGGAAATTGCTCATGGTCGTGTAAATTGGTGGAAATTGGAAAATGATTCGTTTGGCCGACCCCATCTAGAACGACTTAAAGGCTTGGCCTATTGTTGTCGTTGTTTATTTTTTTTTTTAAATGGCCCTCGTAAAAGTTTTACTTTGACCTTGTGTTTGGGAGCTTTGAATTTAGACGTAGATATAGATTTTTTTTTAATTTGAACACGTATGAAATTGTATTAAATTTCATCCAAATCCAAGGCTCAACATTTGAACTTCCTCAAACACAACTCAATGATGGAAAATTTTTCTTAGTCTTTTCATTTGTGTAAAGTCTCAAGATGGCCAACTTGAAAAGGAGGTGTACATGGGAGTTCCCCTTGTGTTTTGAGATCCTAATCACAGGGAGATGATGTTTTAAAACTTTTTTTTTTAGAAGGATTTAGTGCATTTAGAGGATTGGTTATATGCAGGATGGAGAGTGAAGAAAATTGCATGATGTATGTGGGGCATGCTTGAAATTGCACAATTGCAGTTTATGAATTTATGATGCATGCTATTGGCATGGCTTGAACATGACATCTTCGAGATTTATACACTATCTTGAAATTAGTATTGTTTCTCTCTGATGGTGGACCTGGAATCATAATTTTGTTGGACGCGAATAAAAGATCATTTGGAAGACAATATAAATAAGGGAGCTAAGTTAATGTGTACACCTATTGACTAGGACTAGTTATGAAAATATAAAATGAAAAAAAAAGAGAAGGCTCATTGAATTTGTATAGGAATATTAGTATTTGTGGGCTGCCTGAAATAACTTCCTTGCACTTGTATAGGACTATTATTTGATAGTGGTGTTGTAGGTCAATCTTTATACTTGCAGCATTGGATTTGAGTTTAAATGCGATGCTAGAGTTTCAAGATGTATTAAATACTTTAGTTACTTTGTAGGATAATATTGTATGGTAGGCACATGCAGATTGAGGTTAGAGGTTTAATGCTCCAAAATAAGTTCGTTCAGGCTGAGATTTGTATTGCTGTCAAGCTTTTGGAGGGATTCGATGTTGAAGTGGAATGGCAGTCCATGACTTCAGGAGTTGGTGAACTACTTTGAGTCAAGTTACTTTGTAGGATAGTAATGTACATGATGCACATGAACTTTGAGATTGGAGGTTTAATAATGTGCTTGTTTGGATTGGTATTTATATTAACATCAAGCTTTAGCAAGGATTAAACTTTTGAAGTGGAATGGATGCCTATGGCATTGGGATTTGGTTAACCACTTTGGCTCAAATTACTTTAATTGGAGTGGGTATTTTATAATTAAGTTCCATTGTCTTTGTATTTAAATAACATTGGTACCACATTTATTAGCCCTCCAATAAAGAAAAGACGTTGGTTAATTGATTTTCCATTTTAGTGTCCAACTTTAATGGGCCAATATTCTTAGTGTAGGTCTTTTTGAAGCTTGATTATATTGAGATATGAAAATTGAGCATGCCAATACCTTAGTGCCAAGTCAAGAACATGGTAGAAAGTGATAGTTTTGCTTTCTTTTTGGGCCCTATTTTTCTTTTTAGCATTTTAATAGTTTAATATCCACCTTAGTTGTCTTTTATCTTCAAACACATAAATTCTTATGTGCAGAAAAAAATAATGCAAGATTGAATCAAATTGGGTAAGAGGTTTGGACTAAAAGTAGATATTCCTTTTACCATTGTTTTTGTCTTTTCTTCCCTTCATTATATTCTTTGTTAAAATCCCAAGTATCATTGTAAATAATAATCATATTAGGAAAGTGGGTAAATGTGGGGGATTTGATATTATTCGGTAAGGGGGTTGTTTCCTTGCTTAGAATAGGTGAATGTATTATATAAGATTGGGATGTACATATGAAAAAATTAATTCAATGTAATTCAAGGCTTCCTCTTACATGGTATCAGAGTTAGGTTTTCTTAACCTTAGCTAAGAATGACTAGGAGCACCAGCAAAGGGGTAACCTCATATGGAAAATCCGACAGGGATTCCGAGGTTACGTCCGCTAGGGGTTTGAATGGGCTGGACAATACAACCTTTCCACTCTCAGTGGAGAAATTAAATGGGAAAAACTTTCGAGAATGGGTTCAATCCATAAAGTTGGTGATTAAAGGAAAAGGGAAACTAGGTTACCTTACTGGAGAACAGAGGAAACAAGACCCTACTGATTTTGTCGCCTTGCAAACATGGAGATATGAAAACTCCATGGTCACGGCTTGGCTCGTTAACTCAATGAAGCCATCGATTGGTAAAATATACTTATTCTTACCCACGGTGAAGGATGTCTGGGACGCCGTTCGCAAAACCTACTCCGATGTTGAGAGCTATTCACAAATCTTTGACATCAAATCTCGGTTGTGGTAGATGAGGCAAGGTGATAGGGAAGTCACAGAGTATTTCATGGAGATGACCCATCTCTGGTAGGAGCTCGATCTGAGCATTGACAAGGAGTGGGAGTGCTTCGGAAACAACACAGGATACCAAAGAAGGCTCAAAAACAAAAGGATCTTATATTTTTCTATTATTTTTTTGAAAGAAAAATTTGAAGGTATAAATATTTGATTGTTGAATTGCATATCCTATAGGTACTAATTGGAAAGTCTTTTTTTCACCTTCATAGTCACTTCCTTTTTTCCTCTCATCACTCTAAACTTTCAATTTTTGGGATTTCTTTGAATTATTTGTTAGTATGCTAGCATTGATTTGGTAATCTTCATCAGTTATGGCTCTCAGTAATTGATTATTTATTTAACAAAGTGATTTTTCTTTGTGTAATTAGGATGTTTAGATTTCCATTGGGGTTGGAATTTTATGAAGACAACCTCAATTCAATCCTAAGTCCACTGCGACCTACTTTTGACACTCTTCCCATAGGGAGGAATTGTTTTTGTTGCCATACTGTTTGTCCAGTTTTTTCTTAATGATATCTCTTCAAGGTTTTATTGCTATGGAGTTTTAATATGTAGTATGTGAATCCAACCTTAGAAATTGCAAATTTTTTTAAGACATTTGAATTGGGTTTTTATTACTATAGAGTTTTAGTATGTAGTTTATATTTGTATTTACTTTTGATTCATTGAAATGGATTTTAATACCTGTTGCCTTTTCGTTTGTAGTATCACTAAAGGGTGAGGAGATCACAGTCTGAAACGGTTGATGACTATTTGTTAGGAATGTGATGCTTAGAGTTAAATGTATTGTTTTAATTTTCTTTCTTTTTGGGGGGCCATAATTTGGAACATATATAGTTTCTTAAATTTGGTTCGCCAACTTTGTTACCACAATTGGGAGTAAGACCAAGAAATTTTATTTGTAGTTATTAATTATCAAGGATTCTATAAGTGGATCAGTTGCAATTTGTTTGGTTTATTTGCTTTATAAATTTTGGGCTTCTTTATATTCTACTTTGGGTGAGAGAAGAATGGCAAGAGTCCTCGTCTCCAATGGGATGACCCAATAGCTTGAAATTGTGATATTTATTTGGAAATCTCTACTTCAAGCCATTGAAAGAAGTGGGATTAGTAGGAAAGGCTTGGAGAGCCTTCAAGTGAACACTATTCATGAACAGGTGGTCATTGAAACCAAATTCATAAATGTATTTATGATGTGTATATTATTTGCATAAAGCATATTTGTATATGCTTAATACCTTCACAGTTGCACAATAGTATATGCCCAATTAGTTTTGGGTGATTGGTTTATATAAATAAAACATGTTACATGCACTAAATCAAAATTTAAGTAGAAGATTTATTGTGGTGGTGTGAAAATTGGTTTGGATTGAAAGCATAATTTCAGAAACTGCAAACCAACAACTGTTTACAAGCAAAAGAGAACAGTGATCTGATCTCCAGCCATAACTACTCAAGTCTTCAAGAAAGGAATCTGAAATAAAAAAAAAAACTATGAGACATAGAGAAAGAGATTTGAGAATTATCTTTACTCTTACCGTGCTTCATAAGAGTAGAAGGAGTAGGATTTTTGGCCAGTTCTATATCACCGTAAGTTAATGTATGACTTAATGATTAATCACAGGTCCTATTTATAGACTGGTCAAGACCCCATGAACTGAGAGATTTCCTCTCACATTTCTTACCATCAAGGGATTGTGAGTTTTCAAAATCTCTTATTTGAATTTGAAATCAGATTCGAATCTTCCATTTGAAATCAGATTCAAATCTTCCATTTGAAATCATATTCAAATCTTCCAGTTCAAATCATATTCAAATCTTCCATTTCAAATCAGATCCAAATCTTCCATTTGAATTTCAAGCCGATGACTTAGTCTTAGGAGATTTAGTCTTAGTATATCAAGTAGTTACTGTAAAATCTCATCTCCCATATTTGATTTTTTGAATAAAATAATAATTATAATAATTTAGATAATAGTTTTTTTCAAATAAAACAAGATGTGTTATATGTGCCACCAAAAAGGAAACATACGCGCTAACATTCTCCCACTTGGCTCACATGATACATCTTGAAAACTTTTTGGGATGAGGTTCAAAACTGAATATGGCCTCAAAACAACTTTAACTTTTATAGAAAGATAATACATGAGTCATGGCGGTTTTTTTTTCCTTATGTAGTAAACAATTCCTTCCATGTATCACAATGTACGACCTTTCTTAATACAACTTTTTGTAGTAACTCTTTATGCATGACTTCCTCTAAGTCATTGCGGGTCTAATGTCCCAATGGACATTTTTAGGAACAGATACTATATGTGCACAAATAAATTGATTTTATCGACAATTAAATAAGAGATCAAGAACAAAGTGTACTAACAATCCCATGTTTTCCACATGTTTTGTAAATACTTTGATTGAGAGCCCTTTCGTCAAAGGATCTACCACCATTAAATCTGTACTTATATGTTCAATGGTCACTTCTTGTTCTTTAATTCTTTCTCTGACAGCAAGGTACTTTACGTCGATGTGTTTACTTCTGCTCCCACTCTTGTTGTTCTTGGAAAAGAACACTGCTACCGAGTTATCATAGTAAATCCTTAATGGCTTTGATATTGAATCCACAATTTGAAGCCCTGTGATAAAATTCTTTAACCATATGGCTTGTGAAGTTGCTTCAAAGCATGCTATAAACTCTGCCTTCATAGTAGACGATGCAACTATTGTCTGTTTGGTGCTCTTCCAAGATATAGCACCATCTGCTAGCATAAAGACATATCCTGAAGTGGATTTCTTTGAATCATGACATTTGGAAAAATCCGAATCTAGGGGTGAGCAAACGGTCGGTTCGGCCAAATTCGGGTAATTAACCAAATTAACCAAAAAATTCAGTTAAATAAAATCATTAACCGAACCGACCAAATTGGAGGAGGAAACCAAACTGGACCAGACCAAATTACCCGAACGGGTAATTCGGTTAACCGAAATTATTTAAAATTGATTATTATACAAAAAATTTTAAAAACCAAATCCAACTTAATTAAATACCTTATTTATTAATTTTATTAATAAAAATGATATTTTACCATAGAACAAAGAACCCAAAAGAAGAAAAACGGCGACAAAATATAATAATAATAATAATGACGAGTATAAGCAAACTTAATTAAACTCCTTAATGCACTTACATAAGCAAAATAGGGTTGTTTACAAGGAGCATAACCATTAACCAGTGTTCATAAAATTGCCAAACCAAATGACGAGTATAAGCACAAGTTTAGTTTCTACTAAAGGCAAATTAAGCAAGACAATCCTAGAATTCAATAGAAAAAAAAAAAAAAAAAGTGGGGTGGAGTGAATTAGGGTAGGGTTACCCACCATCAGCTGAATTAAGAAACTCTTAATTTTAAAGAAAAAAAAAAATCTATAATGACACCATCAGAGGCTCACAACTAGTCAGTTAGGTGTCTTATCCCTGCTTAGATAAAATCTAATCAATGTAAAAATAGAAGTATAGAACCCTGTTTACATAAAATCTAATAAATGTAAAAATAAAATCATCTGCATACCAAAACAATCTAGAAAACCTTCCTAAAAAAATATAATCATAGACCAAACATGAAATTTAAAGGTATGCAATGTCTACTTGGATTTGAGTTCAAGAGTACAAAGTTCATAATATTATATTACAGACCAATGTAAACAATTTGTGCAAAATAAAAATAAAAAACAAACATAAAATATAAATTGTTTCTAAAAAGTTAAAATAAAAAACTAGGACTTCAATGCTTCATACATCAGTTGACAAGTGACAACTACAATTTCATGGCTTCTTGTATTAGAAACTCCCACTTTTCAACTTCTTACATTGCAAAATACAAAGTACAATTTCTCTGCTTATTTCACCTGTAAGTCTGCAACAAACCAAAATAATGATAATTGATAGCATGTAATTTATATGACAAAACACTAAAGCATAATCTCAATATGAAAGTATGAAACCAACCCTTTGTCTTTCTTTGTTTGTCTTATTCACCAATTGTGGACTCCAATGCAACCTTTGACAACTCTAAAAAATTGTATAGAAGCACTCGTAAGTTGTAATAATTAATCATTCAATGACCAAATGAAAATTTTTGACAATATATAAATATAATATTACCTTTTTCTAGATTTTCAAGGTCATCTATATCTTCTTCAACCTTAATTGGAGTATGTGAACCCCGCATCCAATCTTGTGTACAGATAAGAGCTTGAACAATTTTAGGAGTCAAAGAACTCCTAAAGGCATCGAGAACACGCCCCCTGTGCTAAAAGCAGAATCTGAAGCAACTGTAGAGATGGGTACTGCTAAAACATCACGAACCATATGTGAAAGGACGGGAAACCTTTGACTATTTAACCTCCACCACTCCAAAATATCAAAGCCCTCCAAGTCCTTTTCACAATCCTCGCCCAAATACCTATCCAACTCTGATTTATTATCTCCATCTCCAATTTGAGTCTTGTACTTTTGATACAAAACTTTGAACTTTCGTTCTGCTGCTTCACCTTGACCAATGGAGCAAGTTGAGCTTAAAGTTTCACTTCTGTTTGATTCTTCATTTTTAGATTGTGACAACTTTTTATACTCAGCAAACAATTCAAATGTTGTATCCTGAACTTTTTTCCCCACTAATAAACTTTGTCACCTTCATACATAGTAGAAAGAGCATATTGCACAAATCCCAACTTACGTCTAGGGTCAAGAATAGATGCAACAAAAATTAACATATTCATTTTGTTAATGTTTCCCCAATACTTGTTGTATTTATCCTTCATTTTCATGCTCATTAAACTCAACTCCAGGTCATCACTATTTTCCCACTCTTTTAGAAGACAATCAATCTCACTAATTTCATCAAAAAATGTATTACTTGTACAAAGAACCTGAAACTTGTATAGTGAGTTCATAGAAGTGTTCCAAAAACATCACAAATTTTCTAACTTGTTCCCAATCAAAACTACTTGGTATGTCATCCCTAGTCTGAAGCTCAATTCTAAATGAAGGATCTTCATCCCTAAACCTTTCAAAAGCCATTTCATATCTTTGAACTGTGTCTAGCATCAGATAAGTAGAATTCCATCGAGTGCTAACATTTAGGCATAACATCTTTTTGCATTCTACTTTTTCTACTTCTGCGCAACGCTTGAAATTTTTCAACCTAGCAAGTGAATACCTAACATATCTGACTGCGTCTCTAACACGAGCAACTGAATCCCCCATTTCTTTCAAACCATCTTGCACAACTAGGTTAATTATATGTGCAATGCACCTTATATGCAAGAATTTGCCTCCACAAATGTCTTTTCTCCAATTTGAAACTTTTCTTTTTATGTAGGCAATTGCAACTTCATTTGAACTTGCATTATCTACAGTCATTGTAAACACATTATCAACTCCCCAGTCAAGCAAACACCTCTCAATGGCCATACCTATCTCTTCACCTTTATGACTATAAATTGGACAAAAGTTAAGGATCTTTTTGTTCAATTTCCAATCATTATCTATAAAGTGTGCAGTCAAACATATATAATTGACCTTTTGCAAAGAAGTCCATGTATCAGTTGTGAAACTAACCCTTTGAGAGGAGGTTTTCAAAAAAATTTTCAACTTTAACCTCTCTTCCATGTAAAGGTCATAACAATCCCTAGAAATTGTCCATCTTGATGGAATTCAAAAATGAGGGCATGCAACTTTCATAAGATGTTTGAATCCCTTATTCTTTACAAATTTAAAAGGCAATTCATCAACAGTAAGCATGTAAGATAATGCCTTTCGAATTGCCTCTTGGTCAAATTTCCAATTTGTAAGAGTTGCCTCTGAGCCCTTTGCATTTTTTAAGGCTGGTTGATAATTTAATTGTGTCTGTTTTGTTTTTTCAACATGTGGATTTTGTGCACATCTAACCATATGATATCTAAGTGTGCCCGTACCATTCTTTTTAGCATCAACACAGTAATCAATATGACAATAATGACACTTACCCTTAATTTCACCAAACCCCGTCACAAATTTAGTGAAGTGATCCCACACTTCAGATCTTGATCTCATTCTCTTCCTAACTTTTTGATTAGATTGAGTTATCTCTCCTTCATCTTCTGCTTCTACCGTTCTCTTACTCCTTTTCTTCTCCCTTTTATTCCTACTCAGCCCTTCCTCCTCTCCTCCCGGAGGAGGATAGTAGCACTCTCACTTGTCATACTGGGATTTGAAGGCTGATGTTGGGAATTAGCTTGCGTCATTATTGCATCCTCCAAGTTTGGCACCTCCACCTCTATAGGCAAGTCATTACTCATTTTCCCTTTAATATCTGAAAAAAAAAAAAATAAAAAAGAAAGGTAAAGTCCATCATAGAAGAGTCCTAATCCAAATTTTTTTTAAAAAATACTCTAATCACAACATAAAGCATTCTTATTTCTTACCTTACAACTTTTTAGACTGCTTGCTAAGGGGGGGGGGGGCGGGGGGGGTGGGGGGGGGGGGGGGGGGGGTATGTCATCACAACAGTAGATGACTAAAGAAACACCATTGCTTTGTTTTTTATTGAAGGAAAAAACTAAAATAAAAAATATCTTACTCTTGCATTCATATTCATACTTCAAGTGGCAATCATATGCAGAAGCTCAAAAAATGTGGTTTCTAGGTTTCAAT